>NC_092149.1:1192300-1414800 GCF_045791955.1 Oncorhynchus clarkii lewisi
GTGGTAGTGTTTGAATAGGTACAACATATCTAGTGATTTAACATGTGTGTATACATTTGTATGGACATACTGGTCATGTGGTCTAATGGGATCTTGTATATTCATCTGTCGGCTGACCTCTGTCTCCTCTTCCTCCCTCCACTCCCCAGGAAGATGCTCCAGTCCCTGGGTCGTCCAGAGGTTCACATGTCCCTGGAGGTGGTGATCGTGTCCGGGTCGGGCCAGGAGCATGCTGGGTGTCTGCTGCTGACAGGGGAGGTGGTGTTTGTGGTCAGTCTGTCTGAAGACACACAACAGCAGGCCTTCCCCATCACCGAGGTGGCCTGTCAACAAGACCCCCACCACCTGGGAGCGCTGACCCTCACGCTGCAGCAGCAGAGACTCACCAACGATGTAGAGGTAGGGGGGATGGGATGGTAGGGGTGAGGGGGGATGAGAGGTGGTGAGGGGGGAGGGGAGGGTGAGGGAGGGTAGGGGTGGTGAGGGTAGGGGGGGGTAGGGGTTGTGAGTGTAGGGGAGGGGAGGGGAGGGTGAGGGAGGGGAGGGTGAGGGAGGGTGAGGGAGGGTAGGGGTGGTGAGGGTAGGGGGGGGGTAGGGGTTGTGAGTGTAGGGGAGGGGAGGGTGAGGGAGGTGAGGGGAGGGTGAGGGTAGGGGGGGAGGGGAGGGTGAGGGAGGTGAGGGTAGGGGTGGGGGAGTGGAGGGTGAGGGTAGGGGTGAGGGAGGGGAGGGTGAGGGTAGGGGTGAGGGAGTGGAGGGTGAGGGTAGGGGTGAGGGAGGGGAGGGTGAGGGTGAGGGTAGGGGTGAGGGAGGTGAGGGTGAGGGTAGGGGTGAGGGAGTGGAGGGTGAGGGTAGGGGTGAGGGAGTGGAGGGTGAGGGAGGGGAGGGTGAGGGTAGGGGTGAGGGAGGGGAGGGTGAGGGAGTGGAGGGTGAGGGTAGGGGTGAGGGAGGGGAGGGGAGGGTGATCACTATATGGTCATTTAGCAGACGTGTTTATTGGCCAACTACAGTGAACAAAAATATTCAGATTTCAGAACATGCAGGAAACATCACTAAACCTCTTCCTCTCTTTCTCTCCTCCCCCTTCCTCTATTTCTCTCCTCCCCCCCTCTTCCTCCCCCTTCCTCTATTTCTCTCCCCCCCCCCCCCCCCAGGGTGACAGTGGGAGGGAGTGGTTGTCAGAGCAGCAGTATGGTCGCCTGGTGGACTATGTGACTCGTGCGTCTGCGTTCCTCTCCCCGTCGGCCTCGTCCCTCCAGCAGGCTCCTCCCATCACCCCGGCCGAGCCTCCGCCCGCCGTCACCAAGACCTACCGTTACCTGGTCAGCCCCGCCCACGCCGCCGTGTTCGTCTCCAAGTTCACCATGGTCAAGAACAAGGCGCTGCGCATCGGCTTCCACTGACACACAGCTTTACAGAGACACACCTGTACACACACACACCTTTACAGAGACACACCTGTACACACACACACCTTTACAGAGACCCTGACACACACCTTTACAGAGACACACCTGTACACACACACACCTTTACAGAGACACACCTGTACACACACACACCTTTACAGAGACCCTGACACACACCTTTACAGAGACCCTGACACACACCTTTACAGAGACACACCTGTACACACACCTTTACAGAGACACACCTGTACACACACACACCTTTACAGAGACACACCTGTACACACACACACACACCTTTACAGAGACACACCTATACACACACACACACACACACACACACCTTTACAGAGACACACCTATACACACACACACACACCTTTACAGAGACCCTGACACACACACCTTTACATAGACCCTGACACACACACACCTGTTGTACTCTCTCTTTAGGTTGTACATCCACAAACTGCCTTTAAGGTTTAATGTCCTCTGTGCATTAAGAAACAGTTCCCCCTCTCATAGAACAAGGGAAGAGGGTTTTAGGTTGTACATCCACAAACTGCCTTTAAGGTGTAATGTCCTCTGTGCATTAAGAAACAGTTCCCCCTCTCATAGAACAAGGGAAGAGGGTTTCAACTGTGATTTACATTTCAATAAAACACCTGTGACAGTGAACACTAATGTCGAGGAGACTGGAGGGGCTACAGTACGTTCCAAATGCCACCCTAATCCCTACATAGTGCACTACTATAGACCAGGAACCAATGCCACCCTAATCCCTACATAGTGCACTACTATAGACCAGGACTCACCCTAATCCCTATATAGTGCACTACTATAGACCAGGACCCAATGCCACCCTAATCCCTACATAGTGCACTACTATAGACCAGGACTCACCTAATCCCTATATATAGTGCACTACTATAGACCAGGACTCACCCTAATCCCTACATAGTGCACTACTATAGACCAGGACTCACCCTAATCCCTACATAATGCACTACTATAGACCAGGACTCACCCTAATCCCTATATATAGTGCACTACTATAGACCAGGACTCACCCTAATCCCTATATATAGTGCACTACTATAGACCAGGACTCACCCTAATCCCTACATAGTGCACTACTATAGACCAGGAACCAATGCCACCCTAATCCCTACATAGTGCACTACTATAGACCAGGACCCAATGCCACCCTAATCCCTACATAGTGCACTACTATAGACCCAGGAACCAATGCCACCCTAATCCCTACATAGTGCACTACTATAGACCAGGAACCAATGCCACCCTAATCCCTACATAGTGCACTACTATAGACCAGGACCCAATGCCACCCTAATCCCTATATAGTGCACTACTATAGACCAGGACCCAATGCCACCCTAATCCCTACATAGTGCACTACTTTACCCCAGGCCCCAATGCCACCCTAATCCCTACATAGTGCACTACTATAGACCCAGGACCCAATGCCACCCTATTCCCTACATAGTGCACTACTATAGACCCAGGAACCAATTCCACCCTAATCCCTATATAGTGCACTACTATAGACCAGGAACCAATTCCACCCTAATCCCTACATAGTGCACTACTATAGACCAGGACCCAATGCCACCCTAATCCCTACATAGTGCACTACTTTATCCCAGGCCCCAATGCCACCCTAATCCCTACATAGTGCACTACTTAGACCCAGGAACCAATAGCCCAGGCCCCAATGCCACCCTAATCCCTACATAGTGCACTACTTTAGCCCAGGCCCCAATGCCACCCTAATCCCTACATAGTGCACTACTTTAGCCCAGGCCCCAATGCCACCCTAATCCCTACATAGTGCACTACTTTAGCCCAGGCCCCAATGCCACCCTAATCCCTACATAGTGCACTACTTTAGCCCAGGCCCCATAGGCCCCTGTGTTGGGAATAGGTTGCCATTAGGTCGTTTCACTCGTCTGAGCTGTTTAAAGCTCTTAACCGAGTGTCTCCGAGCTCTTTATTCCTGAGTAACTGAGCCGTTTAAAGCTCTTAATGCCGAGAGCCTCTCTGACCGGGTCGCGGTGTCGGTGGCGAACATGTCGGACGAGTCGGACGAACGCTCAGGAATATAGAAATGGTCCATATCCAGGCTGTCCACCAAAATATGGTTGTGGGATTTGTTGCTTTTCAGTGTTTTTTTGTTTTTGTTTTCTAGAAGACGTTTAAACATCTAATCGTTTAGTTCTGTGTATTTTAAGTTCATGCCCAAGATCATGACCTTGTTATAAATTCTGTTCAAACGCAGCTAAAAACAGTTCATGCCCAAGATCATGACCTTGTTATAAATTCAGCTAAAAACAGTTTTTGTACTCTGATGCTTTTTTGATGGTCTGGCTCAGGTGTCCCCAACCCCGTTCCACGGAGGGCCGAGTGTCTGAAGGGGTTTCTCCCTCCTCCCCTTTGTACTTGATTGGTGAATTAAAGGTCACTAATTAGTCAAGAACTCACCCTCACCTGGTTGTCTAGGTCTTAACTGGAAGGAAGAGCCTAAAACCTGCAGACGCCAGGCCCTCCGTGGAACGAGCTGGACCCCCACCTGGTCTACATGGATAATATATTGTATTAAATGACATTCTAATAAAAATATTGAAGTTGTGATGTCACGTGGTTCCCTCGACCAATAATACCTGATCAGGTTATTAAAGTTAGTCGATCTACTACGGATTGTTCAGGGTTGGATAGCCAGCCAATAGGAGGGGACATTAGGGCTCAGTATTATCCTGACTAGGAGGAGACATTAGGGCTCAGTATTATCCTGACTAGGAGGAGACATTAGGGCTCAGTATTATCCTGACTAGGCCACTAGGAGGAGATATTAGGGCTCAGTATTATCCTGACTAGGAGGAGACATTAAGGCTCAGTATTATCCTGACTAGGAGGAGACATTAGGGCTCAGTATTATCCTGACTAGGAGGAGACATTAGGGCTCCGTATTATCCTGACTAGGAGGAGACATTAGGGCTCCGTATTATCCTGACTAGGAGGAGACATTAGGGCTCAGTATTATCCTGACTAGGCCACTAGGAGGAGACATTAGGGCTCAGTATTATCCTGACTAGGAGGAGACATTAGGGCTCAGTATTATCCTGACTAGGCCAATAAGAGGGGACATTAGGGCTCAGTATTATCCCGACTAGGAGGAGACATTAGGGCTCAGTATTATCCTGACTAGGCCACTAGGAGGAGACATTAGGGCTCAGTATTATCCTGACTAGGAGGAGACATTAGGGCTCAGTATTATCCTGACTAGGAGGAGACATTATGGCTCAGTATTATCCTGACTAGGAGGAGACATTAGGGCTCAGTATTATCCTGACTAGGAGGAGACATTAGGGCTCAGTATTATCCTGACTAGGAGGAGACATTAGGGCTCAGTATTATCCTGACTAGGAGGAGACATTAGGGCTCAGTATTATCCTGACTAGGAGGAGACATTAGGGCTCAGTATTATCCTGACTAGGAGGAGACATTAGGGCTCAGTATTATCCTGACTAGGAGGAGACATTAGGGCTCAGTATTATCCTGACTAGGCCACTAGGAGGAGACATTAGGGCTCAGTATTATCCTGACTAGGAGGTGACATTAGGGCTCACTATTATCCTGACTAGGAGGTGACATTAGGGCTCACTATTATCCTGACTAGGAGGAGACATTAGGGCTCCGTATTATCCTGACTAGGAGGAGACATTAGGGCTCCGTATTATCCTGACTAGGAGGAGACATTAGGGCTCAGTATTATCCTGACTAGGCCACTAGGAGGAGACATTAGGGCTCAGTATTATCCTGACTAGGAGGAGACATTAAGGCTCAGTATTATCCTGACTAGGAGGAGACATTAGGGCTCAGTATTATCCTGACTAGGAGGAGACATTAGGGCTCCGTATTATCCTGACTAGGAGGAGACATTAGGGCTCCGTATTATCCTGACTAGGAGGAGACATTAGGGCTCAGTATTATCCTGACTAGGCCACTAGGAGGAGACATTAGGGCTCAGTATTATCCTGACTAGGAGGAGACATTAGGGCTCAGTATTATCCTGACTAGGCCAATAAGAGGGGACATTAGGGCTCAGTATTATCCCGACTAGGAGGAGACATTAGGGCTCAGTATTATCCTGACTAGGCCACTAGGAGGAGACATTAGGGCTCAGTATTATCCTGACTAGGAGGAGACATTAGGGCTCAGTATTATCCTGACTAGGAGGAGACATTATGGCTCAGTATTATCCTGACTAGGAGGAGACATTAGGGCTCAGTATTATCCTGACTAGGAGGAGACATTAGGGCTCAGTATTATCCTGACTAGGAGGAGACATTAGGGCTCAGTATTATCCTGACTAGGAGGAGACATTAGGGCTCAGTATTATCCTGACTAGGAGGAGACATTAGGGCTCAGTATTATCCTGACTAGGAGGAGACATTAGGGCTCAGTATTATCCTGACTAGGAGGAGACATTAGGGCTCAGTATTATCCTGACTAGGCCACTAGGAGGAGACATTAGGGCTCAGTATTATCCTGACTAGGAGGTGACATTAGGGCTCACTATTATCCTGACTAGGAGGAGACATTAGGGCTCGGTATTATCCTGACTAGGCCACTAGGAGGAGACATTAGGGCTCAGTATTATCCTGACTAGGAGGAGACATTAGGGCTCAATATTATCCTGACTAGGAGGAGACATTAGGGCTCAGTATTATCCTGACTAGGAGGAGACATTAGGGCTCAGTATTAACCTGACAAGGAGGAGACATTAGGGCTCAGTATTATCCTGACTAGGAGGAGACGTTAGGGCTCAGCATTATCCTGACTAGGCCAATAGGAGGAGACATTAGGGCTCAGTGTTATCCTGACTAGGAGGAGACATTAGGGCTCAGTATTATCCTGGCTAGGCCAATAGGAGGAGACATTAGGGCTCAGTATTATCCTGACTAGGAGGACACATTAGGGCTCAGTATTATCCTGACTAGGAGGAGACATCAGGGCTCAGTATTATCCTGAATAGGCCACTAGGAGGAGACATTAGGGCTCAGTATTATCCTGACTAGGAGGACACATTAGGGCTCAGTATTATCCTGACTAGGAGGAGACATTAGGGCTCAGTATTATCCTGACTAGGAGGAGACATTAGGGCTCAGTATTATCCTGACTAGGAGGAGACATTAGGGCTCAGTATTATCCTGACTAGGAGGAGACATTAGGGCTCAGTATTATCCTGACTAGGAGGAGACATTAGGGCTCAGTATTATCCTGACTAGGAGGAGACATTAGGGCTCAGTATTATCCTGACTAGGAGGAGACATTAGGGCTCAGTATTATCCTGACTAGGAGGAGACATTAGGGCTCAGTATTATCCTGACTAGGAGGAGACATTAGGGCTCAGTATTATCCTGACTAGGAGGAGACATTAGGGCTCAGTATTATCCTGACTAGGCCACTAGGAGGAGACATTAGGGCTCAGTATTATCCTGACTAGGAGGTGACATTAGGGCTCACTATTATCCTGACTAGGAGGAGACATTAGGGCTCGGTATTATCCTGACTAGGCCACTAGGAGGAGACATTAGGGCTCAGTATTATCCTGACTAGGAGGAGACATTAGGGCTCAATATTATCCTGACTAGGAGGAGACATTAGGGCTCAGTATTATCCTGACTAGGAGGAGACATTAGGGCTCAGTATTAACCTGACAAGGAGGAGACATTAGGGCTCAGTATTATCCTGACTAGGAGGAGACGTTAGGGCTCAGCATTATCCTGACTAGGCCAATAGGAGGAGACATTAGGGCTCAGTGTTATCCTGACTAGGAGGAGACATTAGGGCTCAGTATTATCCTGGCTAGGCCAATAGGAGGAGACATTAGGGCTCAGTATTATCCTGACTAGGAGGACACATTAGGGCTCAGTATTATCCTGACTAGGAGGAGACATTAGGGCTCAGTATTATCCTGAATAGGCCACTAGGAGGAGACATTAGGGCTCAGTATTATCCTGACTAGGAGGACACATTAGGGCTCAGTATTATCCTGACTAGGAGGAGACATTAGGGCTCAGTATTATCCTGACTAGGAGGAGACATTAGGGCTCAGTATTATCCTGACTAGGAGGAGACATTAGGGCTCAGTATTATCCTGACTAGGAGGAGACATTAGGGCTCAGTATTATCCTGACTAGGAGGAGACATTAGGGCTCAGTATTATCCTGACTAGGAGGAGACATTAGGGCTCAGTATTATCCTGACTAGGAGGAGACATTAGGGCTCAGTATTATCCTGACTAGGAGGAGACATTAGGGCTCAGTATTATCCTGACTAGGCCACTAGGAGGAGACATCAGGGGTCAGTATTATCCTGACTAGGAGGAGACATTAGGGCTCAGTATTATCCTGACTAGGAGGAGACATTAGGGCTCAGTATTATCCTGACTAGGAGGAGACATTAGGGCTCAGTATTAACCTGACAAGGAGGAGACATTAGGGCTCAGTATTATCCTGACTAGGAGGAGACGTTAGGGCTCAGCATTATCCTGACTAGGCCAATAGGAGGAGACATTAGGGCTCAGTGTTATCCTGACTAGGAGGAGACATTAGGGCTCAGTATTATCCTGACTAGGCCAATAGGAGGAGACATTAGGGCTCAGTATTATCCTGACTAGGAGGACACATTAGGGCTCAGTATTATCCTGACTAGGAGGAGATATTAGGGCTCAGTATTATCCTGACTAGGAGGAGATATTAGGGCTCAGTATTATCCTGACTAGGAGGAGACATTAGGGCTCAGTATTATCCTGAATAGGCCACTAGGAGGAGACATTAGGGCTCAGTATTATCCTGACTAGGAGGACACATTAGGGCTCAGTATTATCCTGACTAGGAGGAGACATTAGGGCTCAGTATTATCCTGACTAGGAGGAGACATTAGGGCTCAGTATTATCCTGACTAGGAGGAGACATTAGGGCTCAGTATTATCCTGACTAGGAGGAGACATTAGGGATCAGTATTATCCTGACTAGGAGGAGACATTAGGGCTCAGTATTATCCTGACTATGAGGACACATTAGGGCTCAGTATTATCCTGACTAGGAGGAGACATTAGGGCTCTAGGAGGAGACAACATGTTGTTGATTCATCTCATTTCTGATTCATCTCTGTGTTGACCCGTCTGTCTGCCACTGGGCGCGTTTGAGTAGATCACGTTTGTCAAGTTTGATATAACTCATTGGTCACTGCCTTTCAAAGTGTGTTGCATTATGGGGAAATAAATTGTCAGACTTGAGCCTCCATGTCGACTGCGTGAACTTTACAACAACCACGTGATCGAAGGTCATGACGTTGACTGCAACGTTTCTGCAGTTGCTCCTCACCAACTAGCAGACATCGCCTGCATTGTGGGAGGAGACTATTTGTCAACCAATCACGTGATTTTACTTGACCCATGAGAACAGGACCAAAGAGGTGACTAAACAGAAAGCAGCTTTGCAGCAATTCATGTATACAGTGGATATGTACAAGTTACATTTTATTTAACCTGGCAAGTCAGTTAAAGAACAAATTCTTATTTTCAATGCCGTCCTAGGAACAGTGGGTTAACTGGTCTAGGAACAGTGGGTTAACTGGTCTAGGAACAGTGGGTTAACTGGTCTAGGAACAGTGGGTTAACTGGTCTAGGAACAGTGGGTTAACTGGTCTAGGAACAGTGGGTTAACTGGTCTAGGAACAGTGGGTTAACTGGTCTAGGAACAGTGGGTTAACTGGTCTAGGAACAGTGGATTAACTGGTCTAGGAACAGTGGGTTAACTGGTCTAGGAACAGTGGGTTAACTGGTCTAGGAACAGTGGGTTAACTGGTCTAGGAACAGTGGGTTAACTGGTCTAGGAACAGTGGGTTAACTGGTCTAGGAACAGTGGGTTAACTGGTCTAGGAACAGTGGGTTAACTGGTCTAGGAACAGTGGATTAACTGGTCTAGGAACAGTGGGTTACCTGGTCTAGGAACAGTGGGTTAACTGGTCTAGGAACAGTGGGTTAACTGGTCTAGGAACAGTGGATTAACTGGTCTAGGAACAGTGGGTTAACTGGTCTAGGAACAGTGGATTAACTGGTCTAGGAACAGTGGGGTTAACTGGTCTAGGAACAGTGGATTAACTGGTCTAGGAACAGTGGGTTAACTGGTCTAGGAACAGTGGGTTAACTGGTCTAGGAACAGTGGGTTAACTGGTCTAGGAACAGGGGGTTAACTGGTCTAGGAACAGTGGGGTTAACTGGTCTAGGAACAGTGGGTTAACTGGTCTAGGAACAGTGGATTAACTGGTCTAGGAACAGTGGGTTAACTGGTCTAGGAACAGTGGATTAACTGGTCTAGGAACAGTGGGTTAACTGGTCTAGGAACAGTTGGTTAACTGGTCTAGGAACAGTGGGTTAACTGGTCTAGGAACAGTGGGTTAACTGGTCTAGGAACAGTGGGTTAACTGGTCTAGGAACAGGGGGTTAACTGGTCTAGGAACAGTGGGTTAACTGGTCTAGGAACAGTGGGTTAACTGGTCTAGGAACAGTGGATTAACTGGTCTAGGAACAGTGGGTTAACTGGTCTAGGAACAGTGGGTTAACTGGTCTAGGAACAGTGGGTTAACTGGTCTAGGAACAGTGGGTTAACTGGTCTAGGAACAGTGGGTTAACTGGTCTAGGAACAGTGGGTTAACTGGTCTAGGAACAGTGGGTTAACTGGTCTAGGAACAGTGGGTTAACTGGTCTAGGAACAGTGGGTTAACTGGTCTAGGAACAGTGGGTTAACTGGTCTAGGAACAGTGGGTTAACTGGTCTAGGAACAGTGGGTTAACTGGTCTAGGAACAGTGGGTTAACTGGTCTAGGAACAGTGGGTTAACTGGTCTAGGAACAGTGGGTTAACTGGTCTAGGAACAGGGGGTTAACTGGTCTAGGAACAGTGGGGTTAACTGGTCTAGGAACAGTGGGTTAACTGGTCTAGGAACAGTGGATTAACTGGTCTAGGAACAGTGGGTTAACTGGTCTAGGAACAGTGGATTAACTGGTCTAGGAACAGTGGGTTAACTGGTCTAGGAACAGTGGGTTAACTGGTCTAGGAACAGTGGGTTAACTGGTCTAGGAACAGTGGGTTAACTGGTCTAGGAACAGTGGGTTAACTGGTCTAGGAACAGTGGGTTAACTGGTCTAGGAACAGTGGGTTAACTGGTCTAGGAACAGTGGGTTAACTGGTCTAGGAACAGTGGATTAACTGGTCTAGGAACAGTGGGTTAACTGGTCTAGGAACAGTGGATTAACTGGTCTAGGAACAGTGGGTTAACTGGTCTAGGAACAGTTGGTTAACTGGTCTAGGAACAGTGGGTTAACTGGTCTAGGAACAGTGGGTTAACTGGTCTAGGAACAGTGGGTTAACTGGTCTAGGAACAGTGGGTTAACTGGTCTAGGAACAGGGGGTTAACTGGTCTAGGAACAGTGGGTTAACTGGTCTAGGAACAGTGGGTTAACTGGTCTAGGAACAGTGGATTAACTGGTCTAGGAACAGTGGGTTAACTGGTCTAGGAACAGTGGGTTAACTGGTCTAGGAACAGTGGGTTAACTGGTCTAGGAACAGTGGGTTAACTGGTCTAGGAACAGTGGGTTAACTGGTCTAGGAACAGTGGGTTAACTGGTCTAGGAACAGTGGGTTAACTGGTCTAGGAACAGTGGGTTAACTGGTCTAGGAACAGGGGGTTAACTGGTCTAGGAACAGTGGGTTAACTGGTCTAGGAACAGTGGATTAACTGGTCTAGGAACAGTGGGTTAACTGGTCTAGGAACAGTGGATTAACTGGTCTAGGAACAGTGGGTTAACTGGTCTAGGAACAGTTGGTTAACTGGTCTAGGAACAGTGGGTTAACTGGTCTAGGAACAGTGGGTTAACTGGTCTAGGAACAGTGGATTAACTGGTCTAGGAACAGTGGGTTAACTGGTCTAGGAACAGTGGATTAACTGGTCTAGGAACAGTGGGTTAACTGGTCTAGGAACAGTGGGTTAACTGGTCTAGGAACAGTGGGTTAACTGGTCTAGGAACAGTGGGTTAACTGGTCTAGGAACAGGGGGTTAACTGGTCTAGGAACAGTGGGTTAACTGGTCTAGGAACAGTGGATTAACTGGTCTAGGAACAGTGGGTTAACTGGTCTAGGAACAGTGGGTTAACTGGTCTAGGAACAGTGGGTTAACTGGTCTAGGAACAGTGGGTTAACTGGTCTAGGAACAGTGGGTTAACTGGTCTAGGAACAGTGGGTTAACTGGTCTAGGAACAGTGGGTTAACTGGTCTAGGAACAGTGGGTTAACTGGTCTAGGAACAGTGGGTTAACTGGTCTAGGAACAGTGGGTTAACTGGTCTAGGAACAGTGGGTTAACTGGTCTAGGAACAGTGGGTTAACTGGTCTAGGAACAGTGGGTTAACTGGTCTAGGAACAGTGGGTTAACTGGTCTAGGAACAGTGGGTTAACTGGTCTAGGAACAGTGGGTTAACTGGTCTAGGAACAGTGGGTTAACTGGTCTAGGAACAGTGGGTTAACTGGTCTAGGAACAGTGGGTTAACTGGTCTAGGAACAGTGGGTTAACTGGTCTAGGAACAGTGGGTTAACTGGTCTAGGAACAGTGGGTTAACTGGTCTAGGAACAGTGGGTTAACTGGTCTAGGAACAGTGGGTTAACTGGTCTAGGAACAGTGGGTTAACTGGTCTAGGAACAGTGGGTTAACTGGTCTAGGAACAGTGGGTTAACTGGTCTAGGAACAGGGGGTTAACTGGTCTAGGAACAGGGGGTTAACTGGTCTAGGAACAGTGGGTTAACTGGTCTAGGAACAGTGGGTTAACTGGTCTAGGAACAGTGGGTTAACTGGTCTAGGAACAGTGGGTTAACTGGTCTAGGAACAGTGGGTTAACTGGTCTAGGAACAGTGGATTAACTGGTCTAGGAACAGTGGGTTAACTGGTCTAGGAACAGGGGGTTAACTGGTCTAGGAACAGTGGATTAACTGGTCTAGGAACAGTGGGTTAACTGGTCTAGGAACAGGGGGTTAACTGGTCTAGGAACAGTGGGTTAACTGGTCTAGGAACAGTGGGTTAACTGGTCTAGGAACAGTGGGTTAACTGGTCTAGGAACAGTGGGTTAACTGGTCTAGGAACAGTGGATTAACTGGTCTAGGAACAGTGGGTTAACTGGTCTAGGAACAGTGGGTTAACTGGTCTAGGAACAGTGGGTTAACTGGTCTAGGAACAGTGGGTTAACTGGTCTAGGAACAGTGGGTTAACTGGTCTAGGAACAGTGGGTTAACTGGTCTAGGAACAGTGGGTTAACTGGTCTAGGAACAGTGGGTTAACTGGTCTAGGAACAGTGGGTTAACTGGTCTAGGAACAGTGGATTAACTGGTCTAGGAACAGTGGGTTAACTGGTCTAGGAACAGGGGGTTAACTGGTCTAGGAACAGTGGATTAACTGGTCTAGGAACAGTGGGTTAACTGGTCTAGGAACAGGGGGTTAACTGGTCTAGGAACAGTGGGTTAACTGGTCTAGGAACAGTGGGTTAACTGGTCTAGGAACAGTGGGTTAACTGGTCTAGGAACAGTGGATTAACTGGTCTAGGAACAGTGGGTTAACTGGTCTAGGAACAGGGGGTTAACTGGTCTAGGAACAGTGGATTAACTGGTCTAGGAACAGTGGGTTAACTGGTCTAGGAACAGGGGGTTAACTGGTCTAGGAACAGTGGGTTAACTGGTCTAGGAACAGTGGGTTAACTGGTCTAGGAACAGTGGGTTAACTGGTCTAGGAACAGTGGGTTAACTGGTCTAGGAACAGTGGGTTAACTGGTCTAGGAACAGTGGGTTAACTGGTCTAGGAACAGTGGATTAACTGGTCTAGGAACAGTGGGTTAACTGGTCTAGGAACAGTGGGGTTAACTGGTCTAGGAACAGTGGGTTAACTGGTCTAGGAACAGTGGGTTAACTGGTCTAGGAACAGTGGGTTAACTGGTCTAGGAACACTGGTCTAGGAACAGGGGGTTAACTGGTCTAGGAACAGGGGGTTAACTGGTCTAGGAACAGTGGGTTAACTGGTCTAGGAACAGTGGGTTAACTGGTCTAGGAACAGTGGATTAACTGGTCTAGGAACAGTGGGGTTAACTGGTCTAGGAACAGTGGGTTAACTGGTCTAGGAACAGTGGGTTAACTGGTCTAGGAACAGTGGATTAACTGTCATGTTCAGGGGCAGAACGACAGATTTGTACCTTGTCAGCTCGGGGGTTTGAACTTGCAACCTTCCGGTTACTAGCCCAACGCTCTAACCACTAGGCTACACACATTTACAGTGATATGGGGATAGAGACATTTATTTCTACGAACAATCAACTTTTCTGAAAAATGTCAACACTGCCATGTTGGAAAGTCACGTGAGTATCAGACTTAACGCTGAAACAGATGCACCTTCCCAGAATTAATTTCTCCACGATCGTCTGCAGACGGTTTGCTTCAGGCTTACCACTCAAACAAGCCCATTGTCTGTCCTGGGGGAGACGTTGGAGCTCTGCTGGGCCTGGTGTTGGCTCTGTCCTGGGGGAGACGATAGAGCTCTGCTGGGCCTGGTGTTGGCTCTGTCCTGGGGGAGACGATAGAGCTCTGCTGGGGCTGTTGTTGGCTCTGTCCTGGGGGAGACGATAGAGCTCTGCTGGGTCTGGTGTTGGCTCTGTCCTGGGGGAGACGATAGAGCTCTGCTGGGTCTGGTGTTGGCTCTGTCCTGGGGGAGACGATAGAGCTCTGCTGGGTCTGGTGTTGGCTCTGTCCTAGGGGAGACGTTAGAGCTCTGTTGGGCCTGGTGTTGACTCTGTCCTGGGGGAGACGTTAGAGCTCTGCTGGGCCTGGTGTTGGCTCTGTCCTGGGGGAGACGTTAGAGCTCTGCTGGGCCTGGTGTTGGCTCTGTCCTGGGGGAGACGTTAGAGCTCTGCTGGGTCTGGTGTTGGCTCTGTCGGGAGTGTCTGCTGCCCTTTGACTTCCGACTGTGGGCAGAGGACGAGTCTGGAGGACAAGAGAGGAGGAGAGTAGACTTATTGTTGTGGTCGTTAAGCGCCGTCAGTCAAACTACAGGTGTGATTTTACAATGTGAGGACAGACAGCGCTGACTGACTCTTCAATGTGAGGACAGACAGCGCTGACTGACTCTTCAATGTGAGGACAGACAGCGCTGACTGACTCTTCAATGTGAGGACAGACAGCGCTGACTGACTCTTCAATGTGAGGACAGACAGAGCTGACTGACTCTTCAATGTGAGGACAGACAGCGCTGACTGACTCTTCAATGTGAGGACAGACAGCGCTGACTGACTCTTCAATGTGAGGACAGACAGCGCTGACTGACTCTTCAATGTGAGGAGAGACAGCGCTGACTGACTGTTTAATGTGAGGACAGACAGCGCTGACTGACTCTTCAATGTGAGGACAGAAAGCGCTGACTGACTCTTCAATGTGAGGACAGACAGCGCTGACTGACTCTTCAATGTGAGGACAGACAGCGCTGACTGACTCTTCAATGTGAGGACAGACAGCGCTGACTGACTCTTCAATGTGAGGACAGACAGCGCTGACTGACTCTTCAATGTGAGGACAGACAGCGCTGACTGAATCTTCCCCTCCTACAGAAACACTTCTGAACCAGGAGCAGAGCCCTGGCTAGCTTTCCGTTGTGAATCACGAGATTTGTCTCAAAGCTCCACATACAGATGGTCCATGTTTCTATGTAGACAGGAGGTCCATGTTTCTATGTAGACAGGAGGTCCATGTTTCTATGGAGACAGAAGTTCCATGTTTCTATGTAGACAGGAGGTCCATATGTAGATAGAAGGTCCATGTTTCTATGTAGACAGAAGGTCAATGTTTCTATGTAGACAGAAGGTCCATGTTTCTATGTAGACAGAAGGTCCATGTTTCTATGTAGACAGAAGGTCCACGTTTCTATGTAGACAGAAGGTCCACGTTTCTATGTAGACAGAAGGTCCATATGTAGACAGAAGGTCCACGTTTCTATGTAGACAGAAGGTCCATGTTTCTATGTAGACAGAAGGTCCACGTTTCTATGTAGACAGGAGGTCCATATGTAGATAGAAGGTCCATGTTTCTATGTAGACAGAAGGTCAATGTTTCTATGTAGACAGAAGGTCCATGTTTCTATGTAGACAGAAGGTCCATGTTTCTATGTAGACAGAAGGTCCATGTTTCTATGTAGACAGAAGGTCCACGTTTCTATGTAGACAGAAGGTCCACGTTTCTATGTAGACAGAAGGTCCACGTTTCTATGTAGACAGAAGGTCCATGTTTCTATGTAGACAGAAGGTCCACGTTTCTATGTAGACAGGAGGTCCACGTTTCTATGTAGACAGGAGGTCCATATGTAGACAGAAGGTCCACGTTTCTATGTAGACAGGAGGTCCATATGTAGACAGAAGGTCCATGTGTCTATGTAGACAGAAGGTCCACGTTTCTATGTAGACAGGAGGTCCATATGTAGACAGAAGGTCCATGTTTTTATGTAGACAGAAGGTCCATGTTTCTATGTAGACGGAAGGTCCACGTTTCTATGTAGACAGAAGGTCCACGTTTCTATGTAGACAGAAGGTCCACGTTTCTATGTAGACAGAAGGTCCATGTTTCTATGTAGACAGAAGGTCCATGTTTCTATGTAGACAAAGGGCCCTTGTTTCTATGTAGACAGAAGGTCCATGTTTCTATGTAGACAGGAGGTCCATGTTTCTATGTAGACAGAAGGTCGATGTTTCTATGTAGACAGAAGGTCCATGTTTCTATGTAGACAGAAGGTCCATATGTAGACAGAAGGTCCATATGTAGACAGAAGGTCCACGTTTCTATGTAGACAGAAGGTCCATGTTTCTATGTAGACAGAAGGTCCACGTTTCTATGTAGACAGAAGGTCCATATGTAGACAGAAGGTCCACATGTAGACAGGAGGTCCATATGTAGACAGAAGGTCCACATGTAGACAGAAGGTCCATGTGTCTATGTAGACAGAAGGTCCACGTTTCTATGTAGACAGGAGGTCCATATGTAGACAGAAGGTCCATGTTTTTATGTAGACAGAAGGTCCATATGTAGACAGAAGGTCCACGTTTCTATGTAGGCGGAAGGTCCACGTTTCTATGTAGACAGAAGGTCCACATTTCTATGTAGACAGAAGGTCCATGTTTCTATGTAGACAGAAGGTCCATGTTTATATGTAGACAGAAGGTCCATGTTTCTATGTAGACAGGTCTGAGATCATTATTACAGCCACAAGGTCTTAGATCATTACTACAGCCACAAGGTCTGAGATGGATACAGCTAACGGACAAACTACCGCGCATTAACAACAGACACACTGGGGAACCTGTCTAGTGCTGTAGAGATCCATCTGTTAATGGGCCATAGCTGTAATATACTGTAGAGAGGACCAGACTGTACTATACTGTAGAGAGGACCAGACTGTAATATACTGTAGAGAGGACCAGACTGTAATATACTGTAGAGAGGACCAGACTGTAATATACTGTAGAGAGGACCAGACTGTCCTGTATTGTAGAGAGGACCAGACTATCCTGTATTGTAGAGAGGACCAGACTATCCTGTATTGTAGAGAGGACCAGACTGTAATATACTGTAGAGAGGACCAGACTGTAATATACTGTAGAGAGGACCAGACTGTAATATACTGTAGAGAGGACCAGACTGTAATAGACTGTAGAGAGGACCAGACTGTAATATACTGTAGAGAGGACCAGACTGTAATATACTGTAGAGAGGACCAGACTGTAATATACTGTAGAGAGGACCATACTGTAATATACTGTAGAGAGGACCAGACTGTAATATACTGTAGAGAGGACCAGACTGTAATATACTGTAGAGAGGACCAGACTGTACTATACTGTAGAGAGGACCAGACTGTAATATACTGTAGAGAGGACCAGACTGTACTGTAATATACTGTAGAGAGGACCAGACTGTAATATACTGTAGAGAGGACCAGACTGTAATATACTGTAGAGAGGACCAGACTGTAATATACTGTAGAGAGGACCAGACTGTAATATACTGTAGAGAGGACCAGACTGTACTATACTGTAGAGAGGACCAGACCTACCTGTCCCAGTGGAGGAGGTGAGTTCCTGTCTCCTCAGCAGCACCTCCTCTCTCTCCAGGGCGACCATGTATTTAGAGTAGGACCAAGACAACTGTTATAGAGACATGTAGTTAGAATAGGACCAAGACAACTGTTATAGAAGAGACATGTAGTTAGAATAGGACCAAGACAACTGTAATAGAGACATGTAGTTAGAATAGGACCAAGACAACTGTTATAGAGACATGTAGTTAGAATAGGACCAAGACAACTGTAATAGAGACATGTAGTTAGAGAATAGGACCAAGAAAACTGTTATAGAGACATGTAGTTAGAATAGGACCAAGACAACTGTTATAGAGACATGTAGTTAGAATAGGACCAAGACAACTGTAATAGAGACATGTAGTTAGAATAGGACCAAGACAACTGTAATAGAGACATGTAGTTAGAGAATAGGACCAAGACAACTGTTATAGAGACATGTAGTTAGAATAGGACCAAGACAACTGTAATAGAGACATGTAGTTAGAATAGGACCAAGACAACTGTTATAGAAGAGACATGTAGTTAGAATAGGACCAAGACAACTGTAATAGAGACATGTAGTTAGAATAGGACCAAGACAACTGTTATAGAGACATGTAGTTAGATTAGGACCAAGAAAACTCTTATAGAGACATGTAGTTAGAGATTAGGAACAAGACAACTGTTATAGAGACATGTAGTTAGAGATTAGGAACAAGACAACTGTTATAGAGACATGTAGTTAGAGATTAGGAACAAGACAACTGTTATAGAGACATGTAGTTAGATAATAGTACCAAGACAACTGTTATAGAGACATGTAGTTAGATTAGGACCAAGACAACTGTTGTAGAGACATGTAGTTAGAATATGACCAAGACAACTGTTATAGAAGAGACATGTAGTTAGAATAGGACCAAGACAACTGTTATAGAAGAGACATGTAGTTAGATTAGGACCAAGACAGCTGTTATAGAGACATGTAGTTAGAGAATAGGACCAAGACAACTGTTATAGAGACATGTAGTTAGAGAATAGGACCAAGACAACTGTTATAGAGACATGTAGTTAGAATAGGACCAAGACAACTGTTATAGAAGAGACATGTAGTTAGATTAGGACCAAGAAAACTGTTATAGAGACATGTAGTTAGAATAGGACCAAGACAACTGTAATAGAGACATGTAGTTAGAATAGGACCAAGACAACTGTAATAGAGACATGTAGTTAGAATAGGACCAAGACAACTGTTATAGAAGAGACATGTAGTTAGAATAGGACCAAGACAACTGTAATAGAGACATGTAGTTAGAATAGGACCAAGACAACTGTTATAGAGACATGTAGTTAGATTAGGACCAAGAAAACTGTTATAGAGACATGTAGTTAGAGATTAGGAACAAGACAACTGTTATAGAGACATGTAGTTAGAGATTAGGAACAAGACAACTGTTATAGAGACATGTAGTTAGAGATTAGGAACAAGACAACTGTTATAGAGACATGTAGTTAGAGAATAGTACCAAGACAACTGTTATAGAGACATGTAGTTAGATTAGGACCAAGACAACTGTTATAGAGACATGTAGTTAGAATATGACCAAGACAACTGTTATAGAAGAGACATGTAGTTAGAATAGGACCAAGACAACTGTTATAGAAGAGACATGTAGTTAGATTAGGACCAAGACAGCTGTTATAGAGACATGTAGTTAGAGAATAGGACCAAGACAACTGTTATAGAGACATGTAGTTAGAGAATAGGACCAAGACAACTGTTATAGAGACATGTAGTTAGAAGAGGACCAAGACAACTGTAATAGAGACATGTAGTTAGAATAGGACCAAGACAACTGTTATAGAAGAGACATGTAGTTAGATTAGGACCAAGAAAACTGTTATAGAGACATGTAGTTAGAATAGGACCAAGACAACTGTAATAGAGACATGTAGTTAGAATAGGACCAAGACAACTGTTATAGAAGAGACATGTAGTTAGAATAGGACCAAGACAACTGTAATAGAGACATGTAGTTAGAATAGGACCAAGACAACTGTTATAGAGACATGTAGTTAGATTAGGACCAAGAAAACTGTTATAGAGACATGTAGTTAGAGATTAGGAACAAGACAACTGTTATAGAGACATGTAGTTAGAGAATAGGACCAAGACAACTGTTATAGAGACATGTAGTTAGATTAGGACCAAGACAACTGTTATAGAGACATGTAGTTAGAGATTAGGAACAAGACAACTGTTATAGAGACATGTAGTTAGAGATTAGGAACAAGACAACTGTTATAGAGACATGTAGTTAGAGATTAGGAACAAGACAACTGTTATAGAGACATGTAGTTAGAGAATAGGACCAAGACAACTGTTATAGAGACATGTAGTTAGAGAATAGTACCAAGACAACTGTTATAGAGACATGTAGTTAGATTAGGACCAAGACAACTGTTATAGAGACATGTAGTTAGAATATGACCAAGACAACTGTTATAGAAGAGACATGTAGTTAGAATAGGACCAAGACAACTGTTATAGAGACATGTAGTTAGATTAGGACCAAGACAACTGTTATAGAAGAGACATGTAGTTAGATTAGGACCAAGACAGCTGTTATAGAGACATGTAGTTAGAGAATAGGACCAAGACAACTGTTATAGAGACATGTAGTTAGAGAATAGGACCAAGACAACTGTTATAGAAGAGACATGTAGTTAGAGAATAGGACCAAGACAACTGTTATAGAAGAGACATGTAGTTAGAGAATAGGACCAAGAGGTGTTTACCTGTTGACTAGGGTAAAGCAGCTCTCTGCTCTCCTGTAGTCCTTTGTGTTTCTCCTCATGCTCCTCTGGAAACCTCTCCACTTCCTCCTGGGCTCTCCTCTCCACTTCCTTTTCCTCCTCTCGCCTCCTGAGACGCTGCAGTTTAGCACTCTGTTTGTTCACGCTGTTCTGCAACAGCGGCAACACCTCCTCCTCCTGCACACCGCTGCTGAACGACAGGAACTCTGGCCACAGCTTCAGTAGCTCACTGAACACACACATCTACTACACAGAGAGAGAGAGAGAGAGAAACAGAGAGAGACAGAGAGAAAGACAGAAACAGAGAGACAGAGAGAGAGAGAGACAGAGAGAGAGTGCTGGCCCAATGCTTCATACCGTGTCAAGTTGGCTGGATGTCGTTTGAGTGGTGGACCATTCTTGATACACACAGGAAGTTCTTGATACATTCAAACTGGTGCTCCTGACACCTACTACCAAACCCATTTCAAAGGCACGTCAGTCTTTTGTCTTTCCCCTTCAACTCTCTGAATGGCACACCTGGATTCACCTGGTCAGTGTGTGTCATGGAAAGAGGAATGTTTGGTACACCCAGCCTTGCGAAAGTATTCGGCCCCCTTGAACTTTGCGACCTTTTGCCACATTTCAGGCTTCAAACATAAAGATATAAAACTGTATTTTTTTTGTGAAGAATCAACAACAAGTTGGACACAATCATGAAGTGGAACGACATTTATTGGATATTTCAAACTTTTTTAACAAATCAAAAACTGAAAAATTGGGCGTGCAAAATTATTCAGCCCCCTTAATTTAATACTTTGTAGCGCCACCTTTTGCTGCGATTACAGCTGTAAGTCGCTTGGGGTATGTCTCTATCAGTTTTGCACATCGAGAGACTGACATTTTTTCCCGTTCCTCCTTGCAAAACAGCTCGAGCTCAGTGAGGTTGGATGGAGAGCATTTGTGAACAGCAGTTTTCAGTTCTTTCCACAGATTCTCGATTGGATTCAGGTCTGGACTTTGACTTGGCCATTCTAACACCTGGATATGTTTATTTTTGAACCATTCCATTGTAGATTTTGATTTATGTTTTGGATCATTGTCTTGTTGGAAGACAAATCTCCGTCCCAGTCTCAAGTCTTTTGCAGACTCCATCAGGTTTTCCTCCAGAATGGTCCTGTATTTGGCTCCATCCATCTTCCCATCAATTTTAACCATCTTCCCTGTCCCTGCTGAAGAAAAGCAGGCCCAAACCATGATGCTGCCACCACCATGTTTGACAGTGGGGATGGTGTGTTCAGCTGTGTTGCTTTTACGCCAAACATAAAATTTTGCATTGTTGCCAAAAAGTTCAATTTTGGTTTCATCTGACCAGAGCACCTTCTTCCACATGTTTGGTGTGTCTCCCAGGTGGCTTGTGGCAAACTTTAAACAACACTTTTTATGGATATCTTTAAGAAATGGCTTTCTTCTTGCCACTCTTCCATAAAGGCCAGATTTGTGCAATATACGACTGATTGTTGTCCTATGGACAGAGTCTCCCACCTCAGCTGTAGATCTCTGCAGTTCATTCAGAGTGATCATGGGCCTCTTGGCTGCATCTCTGATCAGTCTTCTCCTTGTATGAGCTGAAAGTTTAGAGGGACGGCCAGGTCTTGGTAGATTTGCAGTGGTCTGACACTCCTTCCATTTCAATATTATCGTTTGCACAGTGCTCCTTGGGATGTTTAAAGCTTGGGAAATCTTTTTGTATCCAAATCCGGCTTTAAACTTCTTCACAACAGTATCTCGGACCTGCCTGGTGTGTTCCTTGTTCTTCATGATGCTCTCTGCGCTTTTAACGGACCTCTGAGACTATCACAGTGCAGGTGCATTTATACGGAGACTTGATTACACACAGGTGGATTGTATTTATCATCATTAGTCATTTAGGTCAACATTGGATCATTCAGAGATCCTCACTGAACTTCTGGAGAGAGTTTGCTGCACTGAAAGTAAAGGGGCTGAATAATTTTTCCCGCCCAATTTTTCAGTTTTTGATTTGTTAAAAAAGTTAGAAATATCCAATAAATGTCGTTCCACTTCATGATTGGGTCCCACTTGTTGTTGATTCTTCACAAAAAAATACAGCTTTATATCTTTATGTTTGAAGCCTGAAATGTGGCAAAAGGTCGCAAAGTTCAAGGGGGCCGAATACTTTCGCAAGGCACTGTATATCACTGTCTGTCTGTCTGTCTGTCTGTATGTCTGTCTGTCTCCCTCTCTCCATGTCTGTCTGTCTGTCTGTCTGTCTGTCTGTCTGTCTGTCTGTGTGTACCTGAGCCTCTCTGAAGACGTAGGGCCCCATCTCCCCCCTCCTCTCCAGGATGTGTGTTGCCTGCTCTGGGGGGATGTCTATCTGCAGGGCTGTCTGTCTGTCTGTGTACCTGAGCCTCTCTGAAGACGTAGGGCCCCATCTCCCCCCTCCTCTCCAGGATGTGTGTTGCCTGCTCTTGGGGGATGTCTATCTGCAGGGTTGGGGGGACGGAGGACTGGATGAAACAGCTGATGATGGTGGACACCTTGTCCTGGACTACAGCCTCCACACAGTGGGAATGACACAGATCCTAATGGGAGAGAGGGAGGGATGAAATGGGGGGGAGAGGGAGGGATGGATGGGGGAGGGATGGAATGGGGGGGTGGCATGGCATGGGGGGGATGGAATGGGGGGAGGGGGAATGATGGCATGGGGGGAGGGAGGGATGGCATGGGGGGAGGGATGACATGGGGGGAGGGAGGGATGACATGGGGGGAGGGAGGGATGGCATGGGGGGCAGGGATGACATGGGGGGCAGGGATGACATGGGGGGAGGGAGGGATGGCATGGGGGGCAGGGATGACATGGGGGAGGGAGGGATGGCATGGGGGGGAGGGATGACATGGGGGGAGGGAGGGATGACATGGGGTGGAGGGAGGGATGGCATGGGGGGGCATGGGGGGAGGGAGGGAGGGATGGTATCGGGGGGGAATGGAGGGAAAGGGAGGGATGGCATGGGGGGAGAGGGAGAGACGGATGGAGGGAGGGAGAGAGAGGGATGGTATGGGGGGAGAGGGAGGGAGGGAGGGATGGTATGGGGGGAGAGGGAGGGAGGGAGGGAGGGATGGTATGGGGGAGAGGGAGGGAGGGAGGGAGGGATGGTATGGGGGGAGAGGGAGAGATGGCATGGGGGGACAGATCTATTATTCATTCAAGAAGATTACCAAGGCCCAGTGTAGACCCCAGAGATAACAGCACCAGATTACCAAGGCCCAGTGTAGACCCCAGAGATAACAGCACCAGATTACCAAGGCCCAGTGTAGACCTCAGAGATAACAGCATCAGATTACCAAGGCCCAGTGTAGACCCCAGAGATAGCAGCACCAGATTACCAAGGCCTAGTGTAGACCTCAGAGATAACAGCACCAGATTACCAAGGCCCAGTGTAGACCCCAGAGATAACAGCACCAGATTACCAAGGCCCAGTGTAGACCTCAGAAATAACAATACCAGATTACCAAGGCCTAGTGTAGACCCCAGAGATAGCAGCACCAGATTACCAAGGCCCAGTGTAGACCCCAGAGATAACAGCACCAGATTACCAAGGCCCAGTGTAGACCCCAGAGATAACAGCACCAGATTACCAAGGCCCAGTGTAGACCCCAGAGATAACAGCACCAGATTACCAAGGCCCAGTGTAGACCCCAGAGATAACAGCACCAGATTACCAAGGCCTAGTGTAGACCCCAGAGATAACAGCACCAGATTACCAAGGCCCAGTGTAGACCCCAGAGATAACAGCACCAGATTACCAAGGCCCAGTGTAGACCCCAGAGATAGCAGCACCAGATTACCAAGGCCCAGTGTAGACCCCAGAGATAACAGCACCAGATTACCAAGGCCCAGTGTAGACCCCAGAGATAGCAGCACCAGATTACCAAGGCCCAGTGTAGACCCCAGAGATAGCAGCACCAGATTACCAAGGCCCAGTGTAGACCCCAGAGATAACAGCACCAGATTACCAAGGCCCAGTGTAGACCCCAGAGATAACAGCACCAGATTACCAAGGCCCAGTGTAGACCCCAGAGATAGCAGCACCAGATTACCAAGGCCCAGTGTAGACCCCAGAGATAACAGCACCAGATTACCAAGGCCCAGTGTAGACCCCAGAGATAGCAGCACCAGATTACCAAGGCCTAGTGTAGACCCCAGAGATAACAGCACCAGATTACCAAGGCCCAGTGTAGACCCAAGAGATAACAGCACCAGATTACCAAGGCCCAGTGTAGACCCCAGAGATAACAGCACCAGATTACCAAGGCCCAGTGTAGACCCCAGAGATAACAGCACCAGATTACCAAGGCCCAGTGTAGACCTCAGAGATAACAGCACCAGATTACCAAGGCCCAGTGTAGACCCCAGAGATAACAGCACCAGATTACCAAGGCCCAGTGTAGACCCCAGAAATAGCAGCACCAGATTACCAAGGCCCAGTGTAGACCCCAGAGATAACAGCACCAGATTACCAAGGCCCAGTGTAGACCTCAGAGATAACAGCACCAGATTACCAAGGCCCAGTGTAGACCTCAGAGATAACAGCACCAGATTACCAAGGCCCAGTGTAGACCCCAGAGATAACAGCACCAGATTACCAAGGCCCAGTGTAGACCCCAGAGATAACAGCACCAGATTACCAAGGCCCAGTGTAGACCCCAGAGATAACAGCACCAGATTACCAAGGCCCAGTGTAGACCCCAGAGATAACAGCACCAGATTACCAAGGCCCAGTGTAGACCTCAGAGATAACAGCACCAGATTACCAAGGCCCAGTGTAGACCTCAGAGATAGCAGCACCAGATTACCAAGGCCCAGTGTAGACCTCAGAGATAACAGCACCAGATTACCAAGGCCCAGTGTAGACCTCAGAGATAGCAGCACCAGCTGGACCTCCAGCCAGAACAGAAGGTTTGGTTCAGTCTTACCTTATACCTCTGGACCTCCAGCCAGAACAGGACGTCATTCTCCAGGAAGTCTCCCTTCAGAGAGACGAAGCGCCGGAACTGATGACACGTGACGGGGTTGAGCAGGGCCCTCCGGACAGCCAGGATCTCCCCTGCAGAGGTCATCCACGTCCCCTTGACCTGCTGCAGGAGAGGAGCGGTTAAACACGCAGGAACATACAGCCGGGAGGCTTTAAGGTGAGGAACAACTCAGAGAGGAACAACATTGGTCATAGAAGTCTACAGACATGATGTTCTAGATCCATGGATGGGCAACATTTTAGAAAACTAGAATAAATTATAATGGACCTATATATTTTTCTGACACGCCAAAATAGATTTTGACAAACAAAATTGGTTCCTAAATACAATCTGTCCGATAATCCCGATGTGGACCTCGAGACAAAAAAAAAGTTTTCCCAGCGTTGCTCTATGACGTTCAAAAGATTGACAGAGGACCAGAGATCACCTTCCACACCTCTCTCTTGTTCCTGTGTCGCTGGTAGACCTGGTCGGACACCCCGTCTTCACCCCGAGGCTGAAAGAGCAGCAGTCAGAAACACAGTACGGCTGGACAGAGACTTCAGCAAGACACCTCTGGTCCTCTGCAGTATCTACACCTCTCTCTCTCTGTCTCTCTCTCTCTGTCTCTCTCTCTCTCTCTCTGTCTGTGTCTGTCTGTCTCTCTCTCTCCATCTCTCTCCGTCTCTCTCTGTCTCTCTCTCTCCATCTCTCTCCGTCTCTCTCTCTGTCTCTCTCTCTCTGTCTCTCTCTCTCTGTCTCTCTCTCTCTGTCTTTCTCTCTCTCTCTCTCTCTCTCTCTGTCTCTCTCTGTCTCTCTCTGTCTCTCTCTGTCTCTCTCTGTCTCTCTCTGTCTCTCTGTCTCTCTCTGTCTCTCTGTCTCTCTCTGTCTCTCTCTGTCTCTCTCTGTCTCTCTCTGTCTCTTGATGAGGTAATGTACAGAGGTTTCACATGGCAGAGCTGATGCCTCTACAGTACCTAGCCTAGCTTAGGGCCGTAGCTATACTGTACACATAGCATTCAACAGTTAGAAGGCCATATAACATATAGATATGTATCTTGATATCTGGAAGCCAGATCCCCTCTAATCAGGGACTGATTTAGACCAGGAAGCCAGTTCCCCTCTAATCAGGGACTGATTTAGACCTAGAAGCCAGTTCCCCTCTAATCAGGGACTGATTTAGACCTAGAAGCCAGTTGATCGGTCAGTAGTCCGGACCTTGTAGGGTCAGGTTGTAATCCCCCTGATACAAGCAGATGGAGAGCTGGCTAGATGAGACCCTGGACTCTTACCCTGACTCTCTGCTGCTGTCTCTCATTGAACTCCGGCGTCGTCAGGAAGACAGGCAGCCATCTTGTTTCTATGTTGTTCCTGGTGATGCTCTGAATGTCCACCAGGACAGGAGCACACAGACGGTCATGGAGCAGTCTCCCCCAGCCACCAGCCAGACGCATCACCTAGAGGAGAAACACACACACACACACACACAGACACACACACACACACACACACACGGTCATGAAGCAGTCTCCCCAGCCACCAGCCAGACGCATCACCTAGAGGAGAAACACACACACACACACACACACACACACACACACGGTCATGAAGCAGTCTCCCCCAGCCACCAGCCAGACGCATCACCAAGAGGAGAAACACACATATACACACACACACAGACAGACACACAGACGGTCATGAAGAGAAGGACACACACACACAGACACGCACAAAAACACACAGGCACACACACACACACACACACAGACAGACACGCACAAAAACACACAGGCACACACACACACAGACACGCACAAAAACACACAGGCACACACACACACACACACACAGACAGACACACAGACAGACACAGACAGACACAAAAACACACACACCATCACAGAAGAGACTGTGGCATTACCTCCTCCTGTTGTTGTCTGGTGGCAGGACTGTCAGGCCCAAAGATGTATTTCCTATTGAGGTATTTGTCCTTAATGAGTCTGGACTTGTCCTCTCTCTGGGCCTTGTCTTTATGGGGGATTCTCCTGTAATTCTCTATGTCCTGCCAGCAAGCCAGGTGTATACTGTAGACACACACACACACACGTCAGAACTATACACATCATTGACAACTGAGCAATAGGTCATTAGGATCATTGAGGTAGAGATCATTAGGATCATTGAGCTATAGATCATCAGGATCATTGAGGAATAGATCATTGAGGTAGAGATCATTGAAGTATAGATAATTGAAGTATAGATCATTGGGATTATTGAGGTATAAATCATTGAGGTATAGATCATTGAGATAGAGATCATTAGGATCATTGAGGTATACATCATTGAGGTATAGATCATTAGGATCTTTGAGGTATAAGATCATTGAGGTATAGGTATATTAGGATCATTGAGGTAGAGACCATTGAAGTAGAGATCATTAGGATCATTGAGGTATAGATCATTGAGGTATAGATCATTGAGGTAGAGATCATTAGGATCATTGAGGTAGAGATCATTAGGATCATTGAGGTAGAGATCATTAGGATCATTGAGGTATACATCATTGAGGTATAGATCATTAGGATCTTTGAGGTATAAGATCATTGAGGTATAGATCATTAGGATCATTGAGGTAAAGCTCATTAGGATCATTGAGGTAGAGCTCATTGGGATCATTGAGGTAGAGATAATTGAGGCAGAGATCATTTAGGATCATTGAGGTATAGGTCATTAGGATCATTGAGGTAGAGATCATTGAGGTATAGATCATTAGGATCCTTAAGATATAGATCATTGAGGTAGAGATCATTGAGGTAGAGATATTAGGATCATTGAGGTAGAAATCATTGAGGTAGAGATCATTGAGGTAGAGATCATTGAGGTAGAGATCATTGCGGTAGAGATCATTGAGATAGAGATCATTGAGGTATAGATCATTGAGGTAGAGATCATTGTGGTATAGATCATTGAGGTAGAGATCATTGAGGTAGAGATCATTGAGGTATAGATCATTGAGGTAGAGCTATTAGGATCATTGAGGTAGAGATATTAGGATCATTGAGGTATAGATCATTGTGGTAGAGATCATTGAGGTATAGATCATTGAGCTATAGATCATTAGGATCATTTAGTTTTTACTGACATGACCAGGAATAATGATTTGGTCCCTATAGATAAACACAACACTTGTTTGATAGAAGGTGTGTTTATGACAGAAAGGTCACGTCTAACAATCAGCATGGTGTTGTGGTCACCTGGCCACACATAGCGTATGTCATGTAAAATAAGCCTGCTGTATCTACAGCTAGAGTTTCACCTGGCGGTGATGTCCTGTAGGAAGGATGTGAAGTGTATAGAGCTAGAGTTTCACCTGGCGGTGTTGTCCTGTAGGAAGGATGTGAAGTGTATAGAGCTAGAGTTTCACCTGGCGGTGTTGTCCTGTAGGAAGGATGTGAAGTGTATAGAGCTAGAGTTTCACCTGGCGGTGTTGTCCTGTAGGAAGGATGTGAAGTGTATAGATCTAGAGTTTCACCTGGCGGTGTTGTCCTGTAGGAAGGATGTGAAGTGTATAGAACTAGAGTTTCACCTGGCCCTGTTGTCCTGTAGGAAGGATGTGAAGTGTATAGAACTAGAGTTTCACCTGGCGGTGTTGTCCTGTAGGAAGGATGTGAAGTATATAGAACTAGAGTTTCACCTGGCGGTGTTGTCCTGTAGGAAGGATGTGAAGTGTATAGAGCTAGAGTTTCACCTGGCTGTGTTGTCCTGTAGGAAGGATGTGAAGTATATAGAGCTAGAGTTTCACCTGGCGGTGTTGTCCTGTAGGAAGGATGTGAAGTGTATAGAACTAGAGTTTCACCTGGCGGTGTTGTCCTGTAGGAAGGATGTGAAGTGTTGTAGCTCCGTGCGGTGTCCTAGCAGAGAGCCCAACCTGTACCCTCTGTACCTCTCTGGGACGGCAGACCACATAGCTGGAGACCTGGCGACCTCTAGTGGTGGAGGAGGGGGCCTGCAGGCCTGGGCCACAGCATGCTGAGAGAGGGAGAGAGAGAGGAGAGAGAGAATCTCAAATTGTACTAAACCCTCCTCACTTCCTTCTGAAGGTTGTGAGGAGATAGGATGCGAGGAATCAAGGAAATACAACTGAGAATCCCCCAAATCCTTACTAGAGATCTCGGCCCATATGTGAAAAGCTTCTCGGAGTAGAAGTGCTTCATCTATGATCAGTTTTGTCTTTCAGATCAACACTTCAGGGGGGACTTGATCCTAGATCAACACTTCAGGGGGGACTTGATCCTAGATCAACACTTCAGGGGGGACTTGATCCTAGATCAACACTTCAGGGGGGACTTGATCCTAGATCAACACTTCAGGGGGGACTTGATCCTAGATCAGCACTTCAGAGGGACAGGGGGGACTTGATCCTAGATCAACACTTCAGGGGGGACTTGATCCTAGATCAGCACTTCAGAGGGGACTTGATCCTAGATCAGCACTTCAGGGGGGACTTGATCCTAGATCAACACTTCAGGGGGGACTTGATCCTAGATCAGCACTTCAGAGGGGACTTGATCCTAGATCAGCACTTCAGAGGGACAGGGGGGACTTGATCCTAGATCAACACTTCAGGGGGGACTTGATCCTAGATCAGCACTTCAGGGGGGACTTGATCCTAGATCAACACTTCAGGGGGGACTTGATCCTAGATCAACACTTCAGGGGGGACTTGATCCTAGATCAGCACTTCAGGGGGGACTTGATCCTAGATCAGCACTTCAGGGGGGACTTGATCCTAGATCAGCACTTCAGAGGGGACTTGATCCTAGATCAACACTTCAGGGGGGACTTGATCCTAGATCAGCACTTCAGAGGGACAGGGGGGACTTGATCCTAGATCAGCACTTCAGGGGGGACTTGATCCTAGATCAGCACTTCAGGGGGGACTTGATCCTAGATCAGCACTTCAGGGGGGACTTGATCCTAGATCAGCACTTCAGAGGGGACTTGATCCTAGATCAGCACTTCAGGGGGGACTTGATCCTAGATCAGTACTTCAGGGGGGACTTGATCCTAGATCAACACTTCAGGGGGGACTTGATCCTAGATCAACACTTCAGGGGGGACTTGATCCTAGATCAACACTTCAGGGGGGACTTGATACTAGATCAGTACTTCAGGGGGGACTTGATCCTAGATCAGCACTTCAGGGGGACTTGATCCTAGATCACCACTTCAGGGGGACAGGGGAGACTTGATCCTAGATCAGCACTTCAGGGGGGACTTGATCCTAGATCAGCACTTCAGGGGGACAGGGGGGACTTGAACCTAGATCAGCACTTCAGGGGGGACTTGATCCTTGATCAGCACTTCAGAGGGACAGGGGGGACTTGATCCTAGATCAACACTTCAGGGGGACAGGGGGGACTTGAACCTAGATCAGCACTTCAGGGGGGACTTGATCCTAGATCAGCACTTCAGGGGGGACTTGATCCTAGATCAGCACTTCAGAGGGACAGGGGGGACTTGATCCTAGATCAGCACTTCAGGGGGACAGGGGGGACTTGATCCTTGATCAGCACTTCAGAGGGACAGGGGGGACTTGATCCTAGATCAGCACTTCAGGGGGGACTTGATCCTTGATCCTTGATCAGCACTTCAGAGGAACAGGGGGGACTTGATCCTAGATCACCACTTCAGGGGGGACTTGATCCTAGATCACCACTTCAGGGGGGACTTGATCCTAGATCACCACTTACTACTCAGACTGTTACATAGATCATGCATTGGAGCGTTGGACTTCAATAGAGCTCACCTGTTCCAGTCTGTGTACAGCCTCCTCGTACAGCGTCTTCAGTTCTCCGTACGGCTCTGACTCCACCTGGCGAGTCTCCTCCCGTACAGCCACCTGAGAGAGAACGCGCAGTAACAATGAATCCACGACATCAAATATCCAGACCATAACACACATCTTACGAATCTGACTAAGGAGAGATGCACGAACAGGAGAGTTTGTCCGTTTCGGCCGATAAGCTATTTCAACTATAGCGTGTTTAAAAAAAATGTTTTTAAAGATAAGGGCTCACACCTTCAGGAAGGTGTCTGTGTCCCTGGTGGTGAGCAGCGTCCAGGGCTCCAGGAGGAGGGTCAGAGTGTGTTCCTCCACCCAGTCAAACAGCTCCTCAAACGGGGGAGTGAGACAGGTGTACACCCTCTCTCTGCTCTCCTCCTCCACCTCAATGCTACTACGGGCAGCACTGCACACGTAGGTTGAATACAGCAACTGGAGGGGTTAGAATGAGAACCGTAACTAATGGGTGAGACGGTCATCTTCATCATCTTCATCATCATCACCATCATCATCACAACTGGAGGGGTTAGAATGAGAACCGTAACTAATGGGTCAGACGGTCATCTTCATCATCATCACCATCATCATCACAACTGGAGGGGTTAGAATGAGAACCGTAACTAATGGGTGAGACGGTCATCTTCATCATCATCACCATCATCATCACAACTGGAGGGGTTAGAATGAGAACCGTAACTAATGGGTCAGACGGTCATCTTCATCATCATCATCATCACCATCATCACAACTGGAGGGGTTAGAATGAGAACCGTAACTAATGGGTGAGACGGTCATCTTCATCATCTTCATCATCATCACCATCATCATCACAACTGGAGGGGTTAGAATGAGAACCGTAACTAATGGGTCAGACGGTCATCTTCATCATCATCATCACTATCATCATCACCACCATCATCACTATCAACTGGAGGGGTTAGAATGAGAACCGTAACTAATGGGTCAGACGGTCATCTTCATCATCATGACTATCATTATCATCACTATCATCACCACTATCATCATCACTATCATCATCACCACCATCATCACCATTGTGACGACCCTCCCACTCTGTCTGCCGTATTCTGTCTTTGTTCTTGTTTCCTTATTAGGATGCCGGTGGGCGGAGATGGGAGGGTCGTCAGCTACATGGGAAACACCTGGGCCAGGTGTCTCCCAGGATAAATAGACCTCTTCCACATTCATGGAGGAGACTCTCTCCATGCAGACACCTTTGTAGATTGTGTTGTGGTTCTTGGTGGCCTTTTGTTTGTTTGCTTTGGTACCTTTCAACACCCTGCATTATCACATCCATGCATGCAAAACACTCACTTACACTACTGATTACTGATTACACACACCATTGTATATTTTCCTTAGTTGCTTTAGTTAATCAATATATATTTTGTTATGCCTTATCTCCACGTTGTCTCGGTTCGAGTTTCGTTGTCTTGGTTCGTGACACCATCATCACTATCGTCATCACTACCATCATCATCATCACTATCATCTTCATCATCATGACTATCATCATCACCACCACCATCATCACTATCATCACCATCATCACTATCATCATCACCACCACCATCATCACTATCATCACCATCATCACTATCATCATCATCACCATCATCATCATCATCATCATCACCATCATCACTATCATCACCATCATCATCACCATCACCATCATCACTATCATCATCATCACCATCATCACTATCATCACCATCATCATCATCATCACCATCATCACTATCATCACCATCACCATCATCACTATCATCATCATCACCATCATCTCTATCATCATCATCATGATAGTCACTCCATCATCATCATGATAGTCACTCCATCATCATCATCACATAAAATGTCTAATATAGGGCTCATTATATGTCTTTAATGTAGGGCTCATTATATGTCTTTAATGTAGGGCTCATTATATGTCTTTAATGTAGGGCTCATTATATGTCTTTAATGTAGGGCTCATTATATGTCTTTAATGTAGGGCTCATTATATGTCTTTAATGTAGGGCTCATTATATGTCTTTAATGTAGGGCTCATTATATGTCTTTAATGTAGGGCTCATTATATGTCTTTAATGTAGGGCTCATTATATGTCTTTAATGTAGGGCTCATTAAATGTCTTTAATGTAGGGCTCATTAAATGTCTTTAATGTAGGGCTCATTAAATGTCTTTAATGTAGGGCTCATTATATGTCTTTAATGTAGGGCTCATTAAATGTCTTTAATGTAGGGCTCATTAAATGTCTTTAATGTAGGGCTCATTAAATGTCTTTAATGTAGGGCTCATTATATGTCTTTAATGTAGGGCTCATTAAATGTCTTTAATGTAGGGCTCATTAAATGTCTTTAATGTAGGGCTCATTAAATGTCTTTAATGTAGGGCTCATAAAATGCCTTTAATGTAGGGCTCATTATATGTCTTTAATGTAGGGCTCATTAAATGCCTTTAATGTAGGGCTCATTAAATGCCTTTAATGTATGGCTCGTTCAAATTAGGGAAGGGGCTTGGACATTTGGCCCACGCTTTGTCTGAGAGTCTCCATTGACTGGGGTGGAGACTTCGCCTGTATCGTTAATATATTCTATCCTACATCTCCCACCAGAACCTAATCCAGCATCAGATGCAATTACCCCCCCCCCCCTTCCCCCAGGGAATCATTCTTACATGAGCCTGTCTCTGTACCCTGTAGGGATCCAGTCCATCTTGGTAGAAGAGCTGGTGGTACTGCTGCAGATCACACCAGCAGTGGACGGCATTCTCCCACAGCTGACAAGATACAGGAAGACCTATTCATTTATGTTGTACAATACAGCTACAACAGCACTATGGGAGAGAGAGAGAGAGAGAGAAGGAGAGACAGAGAGAGAGAGAGACAGAGCGAGAGATAGAGAGAGAGAGAGAGAGAGAGAGACAGAGCCAGAGAGAGACAGCGCCAGAGAGAGAGAGACAGAGAGAGATAGAGAGACAGAGAGACAGAGAGACAGAGAGATAGACAGAGACAGAGAGAGAGAGAGAGAGAGAGAGAGAGAGAGAGAGAGAGAGAGAGAGAGAGCTGTCTATACCGGGTTTCCAGAGCGTTCACAGTAGCGTGTGAAGTAGAACCCGGCCTGTGAGTCCACACATAGAGCCTGTAACATCCTCTCCATCCTCCAGGCCCCTACAACAGGACTGCTGCTGGCATAACCTGTCTGACACCACACAGAATAATACGACTTTATTAACCTGTCTGACACCACACAGAATAATACGACTTTATTAACCTGTCTGACACCACACACACAGAATAATACGACTTTATTAACCTGTCTGACACCACACAGAATAATACGACTTTATTAACCTGTCTGACACCACACACAGAATAATACGACTTTATTAACCTGTCTGACACCACACAGAATAATACGACTTTATTAACCTGTCTGACACCACACAGAATAATACGACTTTATTAACCTGTCTGACACCACACAGAATAGTACGACTTTATTAACCTGTCTGACACCACACAGAATAATACGACTTTATTAACCTGTCTGACACCACACAGAATAATACGACTTTACTAACCTGTCTGACACCACACACACAGAATAATACGACTTTACTAACGTGTCTGACACCACACAGAATAATACGACTTTACTAACCTGTCTGACACCACACACACAGAATAATACGACTTTATTAACCTGTCTGACACCACACACACAGAATAATACGACTTTACTAACCTGTCTGACACCACACACACAGAATAATACGACTTTACTAACCTGTCTGACACCACACAGAATAATACGACTTTACTAACGTGTCTGACACCACACAGAATAATACGACTTTACTAACCTGTCTGACACCACACAGAATAATACGACTTTACTAACCTGTCTGACACCACACACACAGAATAATACGACTTACTAACCTGTCTGACACCACACAGAATAATACGACTTTACTAACCTGTCTGACACCACACAGAATAATACGACTTTACTAACGTGTCTGACACCACACAGAATAATACGACTTTACTAACATGTCTGACACCACACACACAGAATAATACGACTTACTAACCTGTCTGACACCACACAGAATAATACGACTTTACTAACCTGTCTGACACCACACAGAATAATACGACTTTACTAACCTGTCTGACACCACACAGAATAATACGACTTTACTAACCTGTCTGACACCACACACACAGAATAATACGACTTTATTCAACTTATATAGCGCTTTTTATAAAATAAAGACATTTCAAAGCTCCTATCTCAACTCTCTGTCGGTCACACCTAGTACCTGTGTGTGAGCTGGTGTGGGGGTCCTGTCTCTGGGTAGAGAGGTGTCTGGGCGGATGGTAGGTTGAGGGATAGAGATGTGAGGCCGGAGGGGGTGGAGGTTGATGTAACGAGGGTTAGGGTTCACACCAGAGGGAGGGTGTAGCTGTCTGTTCCTCCACAGTGACAGTCTGAGAGGATCTACTGCTCTCTGGCTCATCCTGAACCTGGGACCCCTGGAACACAACATGAACCTGGGACCCCTGGAACACAACATGAACCTGGGACCCCTGGAACACAACATGAACCTGGGACCCCTGGAACACAACATGAACCTGGGACCCCTGGAACACAACATGAACCTGGGACCCCTGGAACACAACATGAACCTGGGACCCCTGGAACACAACATGAACCTGGGACCCCTGGAACCCAACCAGAACATGAACCTTGGACCCCTGGAACACAACATGAACCTGGGACCCCTGGAACACAACTTGACCAGGTGATAACAGTTCAGGTCACAGTCTAGTATGGACCAGGTGATAACAGTTCACAGTCTAGTACGGACCAGGTGATAACAGTTCAGGCCTCAGTCTAGTCTAGTATGGACCAGGTGATGACAGTTCAGGCCTCAGTCTAGTCTAGTATGGACCAGGTGATAACAGTTCAGGCCTCAGTCTAGTCTAGTATGGACCAGGTGATCTCAGTTCAGGTCACAGTCTAGTCTAGTATGGACCAGGTGATGACAGTTCAGGCCTCAGTCTAGTCTAGTATGGACCAGGTGATAACAGTTCAGGCCACAGTCTAGTCTAGTATGGACCAGGTGATCTCAGTTCAGGTCACAGTCTAGTCTAGTATGGACCAGGTGATCTCAGTTCAGGCCTCAGTCTAGTCTAGTATGGACCAGGTGATAACAGTTCAGGCCTCAGTCTAGTCTAGTATGGACCAGGTGATCTCAGTTCAGGCCTCAGTCTAGTCTAGTATGGACCAGGTGATCACAGTTGGAGTCACAGTCTAGTACGGACCAGGTGATCACAGTTCAGGTCACAGTCTAGTCTAGTATGGACCAGGTGATCCTAGTTCAGGTCACAGTCTAGTCTAGTATGGACCAGGTGATTTCAGTTCAGGTCACAGTCTAGTATGGACCAGGTGATCACAGTTCAGGTCACAGTCTAGTCTAGTATGGACCAGGTGATCACAGTTCAGGTCACAGTCTAGTCTAGTATGGACCAGGTGATCACAGTTCAGGTCACAGTCTAGTCTAGTATGGACCAGGTGATCCTAGTTCAGGTCACAGTCTAGTATGGACCAGGTGATGCTAGTTCAGGTCACAGTCTAGTCTAGTATGGACCAGGGGATCACAGTTCAGGCCTCAGTCTAGTCTAGTATGGACCAGGTGATCTCAGTTCAGGTCACAGTCTAGTCTAGTATGGACCAGGTGATCTCAGTTCAGGTCACAGTCTAGTCTAGTATGGACCAGGTGATCCTAGTTCAGGTCACAGTCTAGTATGGACCAGGTGATGCTAGTTCAGGTCACAGTCTAGTCTAGTATGGACCAGGTGATCTCAGTTCAGGTCACAGTCTAGTCTAGTATGGACCAGGTGATCTCAGTTCAGGTCACAGTCTAGTCTAGTATGGACCAGGTGATCTCAGTTCAGGCCTCAGTCTAGTCTAGTATGGACCAGGTGATCTCAGTTCAGGTCACAGTCTAGTCTAGTATGGACCAGGTGATCTCAGTTCAGGTCACAGTCTAGTCTAGTATGGACCAGGTGATCTCAGTTCAGGTCACAGTCTAGTCTAGTATGGACCAGGTGATCACAGTTCACAGTCTAGTCTAGTAGTTATATAGGATGGTGTGTATAGACAGTATAGAGAGTAGTTATAGAGTATGGTGTGTATAGACAGTATAGACAGTAGTTATAGAGGATGGTGTGTATAGACAGTAGTTATATAGGATGGTGTGTATAGACAGTAGTTATATAGGATGGTGTGTATAGACAGTAGTTATATAGGATGGTGTGTATAGACAGTAGTTATATAGGATGGTGTATATAGACAGTATAGACAGTAGTTATAGAGGATGGTGTGTATAGACATTATAGACAGTAGTTATATAGGATGGTGTGTATAGACAGTAGTTATATAGGATGGTGTGTATAGACAGTATAGACAGTAGTTATAGAGGATGGTGTGTATAGACAGTATAGACAGTAGTTATATAGGATGGTGTGTATAGACAGTAGTTATAGAGGATGGTGTGTATAGACAGTATAGACAGTAGTTATAGAGGATGGTGTGTATAGACAGTATAGACAGTAATTATATAGGATGGTGTGTATAGACAGTATAGACAGTAGTTATATAGGATGGTGTGTATAGACAGTAGTTATATAGGATGGTGTGTATAGACAGTAGTTATATAGGATGGTGTGTATAGACAGTAGTTATAGAGGATGGTGTGTATAGACAGTAGTTATAGAGGATGGTGTGTATAGACAGTAGTTATATAGGATGGTGTGTATAGACAGTATAGACAGTAGTTATATAGGATGGTGTGTATAGACAGTAGTTATATAGGATGGTGTGTATAGACAGTAGTTATATAGGATGGTGTGTATAGACAGTAGTTATATAGGATGGTGTGTATAGACAGTAGTTATAGAGGATGGTGTGTATAGACAGTAGTTATAGAGGATGGTGTGTATAGACAGTATAGACAGTAGTTATATAGGATGGTGTGTATAGACAGTATAGACAGTAGTTATAGAGGATGGTGTGTATAGACAGTATAGACAGTAGTTATATAGGATGGTGTGTATAGACAGTATAGACAGTAGTTATACAGGATGGTGTGTATAGACAGTAGTTATACAGGATGGTGTGTATAGACAGTAGTTATACAGGATGGTGTGTATAGACAGTAGTTATATAGGATGGTGTGTATAGACAGTAGTTATATAGGATGGTGTGTATAGACAGTAGTTATAGAGGATGGTGTGTATAGACAGTATAGACAGTAGTTATATAGGATGGTGTGTATAGACAGTAGTTATACAGGATGGGCCTTGACTAGAATACAGTTTATACATACGAAGTGGGTAAAACAGTATATAAACATGATCACAATGTTAAATCGGAGGGCTCTGGAGTAGTTTAAAAAACGTGGAACGTCTGGGGGTCCCCGAGGAGAGGTATAAAAACCCCTGGTGTGGATGACCTCAGTCTGTCTGTCTCACCAGTAGCAGAGCAGTGCCTCAGTGACACGGGGCTGAACTCTCTGCAGTCTGTCCTCTCTCCAGCAGGGGGAGGTAGAGAGACCCAGTCTGGTTAACAGCTCACCATTCAGACTGCTCTGGCCACCGGTCAGCAGGTAGCAGCTACGCATCTGGACCAAATGCCTGAAACAATTAAATCAATCAGTCACTGAAGACGGTTCTGTCCACGCCATTGGTTAAGAGGAAGGCTCATTGTCATCTCAGGTTCTATACTTCAATGAAGGGTTAGGGTTGAGGTTAGGGTTATGGCTTAGGTTAAGAGTCAGAGTTATGGGTTAAGGGTTGGGGTTAGGGGTTGGGGTTAAGGGTTTGGGTGAAGGTTAGGAGTTATGGGTTGGGGTCAAGGTGAAGGTTAGGGGTTGGGGTTAGGGGTTGGGGTCAGGATTAAGGTGAAGGTTAGGAGTTATGGGTTAAGGGTTGGGGTTAGGATTGGGGTCAGGGTTCAGGTGAAGGTTAGGAGTTATGGGTTAAGGGTTGGGGTTAGGATTAGGATTGGGGTCAGGGTTCAGGTGAAGGTTAGGAGTTATGGGTTAAGGGTTGGGGTCAGGGTTAAGGTGAAGGTTAGGAGTTATGGGTTAAGGGTTGGGGTTAGGATTGGGGTCAGGGTTCAGGTGAAGGTTAGGAGTTATGCGTTAAGGGTTGGAGATCAGGATTAAGGTCGGGGTTAAGGTGAAGGTTAAGAGTTATGGGTTAAGGGTTGGGGTCAGGGTTATGGTGAAGGTTAGGAGTTATGGGTTAAGGGTTGGGGTCAGGGTTCAGGTGAAGGTTAGAAGTTATGAGTTAAGGGTTGGGGTTGGGGTTAAGGGTTGGGGTCAGGGTCAGGAGTTATGATGAATTAGTTAATAGACCAATCAGAAAGAGAGTTCCAAACCTCTGCCAATAAGATCAAATGTTCTGTTTTCCCCTCCCCACTCAGGCCACTCCCAGACAATCCAAGCAACATTTTGACTTTTGACTTGAGACCTTTTGTCAAGAAGATATATTTCTTTCATTTTGACCATTTTAATTGAAAACAATCACAGTAAGGTACTTCATTGTTACCCAGAAATGTGATTTGATATTGAGATAAAAACTGATGCATTGGACCTTTAATGGAAGTACTGAATGTGTATATGAAGTACTGAATGTGTATATGAAGTACTGAATGTATATATGAAGTACTGAATGTGTATATGAAGTACTGAATGTGTATATGAAGTACTGAATGTGTATATGAAGTACTGAATGTGTATATGAAGTACTGAATGTGTATATGAAGTACTGAATGTGTGTATGAATACCTGATTCTCCTCCTGTCGTCCTGTAGGGTCTTCAGTCTCTCTATATCCATCCACAGACGCAAAAGCTTCTCTCCTAGTGTTCCCTTTAAGAAGTCCTTAAAGTCACCAAGGCCCTGTCTATCACCATTGTTACTAGCAGTGACATCATAGAACTCAAGGTCATGGTCATTCTCCTCCTCTGACCCTCCACCCTCCTCCTGCTGCTCCTTCAGTCTGCTGTGGCTGGTGGCTGGACCTCCCTCACAGGGGCTCTCTGTGTGGGGACCACCCGTCTCCTCATCAGTGGTAGAACAGGCGGGACTCTGGGGCTTGGGGTCCCCGTTATCCTCATCTGTAGTTCCTGCCTCTATCTCTGTCTTTGCCTCTGTCTCTGTGAGGTAGACTTTCATCTCCTGCTCTGCGCTGTGGTCTCCCCGTCTCTTGTCCCAGTCTAGAAGTGAAGAGCAGAGAGGACAGTCCGGGAGCGAAGAGGAGAGAGGAAAGGAGACGAGGAGTGAGGAGGACAGGGCGTAGGACTCTGAGTCAGGGATGCAGGAGAAGCAGGCTGAGGCCGGACCCCTCTGTCCCTCCCGGCCCAGGGAGCACACCTGGGTTCTCACAGACCGGGTACAGACAGGCAGCCGCTTGTCCTTGTCCTTAGCCATTGTCAACATGTCTGTTACCGAGGCCTGCAGACACACAAAGAACACAAACAAACCCAGTGTGACTACAGATAAGTGTTGCCTGGGGTGAGAGAGACAGAGAAATACCTGGATCATACACAGTATATAAAGTAAACTACTGTTTTACTAACACCACAAAACAAGTGTTTATTTATGACAAATAATCATCTCCGCTGTACTGAACCATATTGACATCATACTGAGATATATCATCTCCGCTGTACTGAACCATATTGACATTATACTGAGATATATCATCTCCGCTGTACTGAACCATATTGACATCATGCTGAGATATATCATCTCCGCTGTACTGAACCATATTGACATCATACTGAGATATATCATCTCCGCTGTACTGAACCATATTGACATCATACTGAGATATATCATCTCCGTTGTACTGAACCATATTGACATCATACTGAGATATATCATCTCCGCTGTACTGAACCATATTGACATCATGCTGAGATATATCATCTCCGCTGTACTGAACCATATTGACATCATGCTGAGATATATCATCTCCGTTGTACTGAACCATATTGACATCATGCTGAGATATATCATCTCCGCTGTACTGAACCATATTGACATCATGCTGAGATATATCATCTCCGCTGTACTGAACCATATTGACATCATACTGAGATATATCATCTCCGTTGTACTGAACCATATTGACATCATACTGAGATATATCATCTCCGCTGTACTGAACCATATTGACATCATACTGAGATATATCATCTCCGCTGTACTGAACCATACTGACATCATACTGAGATATATCATCTCCGCTGTACTGAACCATATTGACATCATGCTGAGATATATCATCTCCGCTGTACTGAACCATATTGACATCATGCTGAGATATATCATCTCCGCTGTACTGAACCATATTGACATCATGCTGAGATATACCATCTATGTGAATAAGCAGGATCTGCTGACCTGTCCCAGTGACACATAGAGGACCTTCATCAGGGTCTCTCTGTCATCGGGCCCAGGGGAAGGACAGACAGGCTCTGTGGTGACAGGGGGCTGGACTGAGGTACCATCCCTCTTCTGGTTCCAGCCCTGAGGGCCCCACTGAGAGAGCAGCTTCGCTAACCTTGGGAAACACCGTCAAGCATCAAACACACATCAATCAATCAAAACGTTATTTATAAAAGCCTTTTAAACAGCATTTGTCACAAAGTGCAGGAATGGAGGGTCAGACAAAGCTATGAATGGAATAGAATAGAATGGAATAGAATAGTATAGAATATAATAGAATGGAATGGAATATAATGGAATATAATAGAATAGAATGGAATGGAATAGTATAGAATAGAATGGAATAGCATAGAATGGAATATAATGGAATGGAATAGTATAGAATGGAATGGAATAGTATAGAATAGAATGGAATGGAATAGTATAGAATAGAATGGAATGGAATAGTATAGAATAGAATGGAATGGAATGGAATGGAATATAATAGAATAGAATGGAATGGAATAGTATAGAATAGAATGGAATGGAATGGAATGGAATATAATAGAATAGAATGGAATGGAATAGAATAGAATGGAATGGAATAGTATAGAATAGAATGGAATGGAATGGAACGGAACGGAACGGAATGGAATAGCATAGAATAGAATGGAATAGCATAGAATGGAATATAATGGAATGGAATAGTATAGAATAGAATGGAATGGAATAGTATAGAATAGAATGGAATGGAATAGTATAGAATAGAATGGAATGGAATAGTATAGAATAGAATGGAATAGTATAGAATAGAATGGAATGGAATGGAATGGAACGGAACGGAATAGCATAGAATGGAATATAATGGAATGGAATATAATGGAATGGAATAGAATATAATAGCATAGAATAGAATAGAATGGAATAGAATAGAATGGAATATAATGGAGAGTCGCCTGCTCTCAACAGGTACAGTATATGGTGACATAGCTGTGGGATTAGGTATCCATGAGCTGCAGGAAGTAGACCTATAGGTTGAAGGGAAGTAGACCTATAGGTTGGGTGGAAGTAGACCTATAGGTTGGGTAGAAGTAGACCTATAGGTTGGGTAGAAGTAGACCTATAGGTTGGGTCAGAAGTAGACCTATAGGTTGGGTCAGAAGTAGACCTATAGGTTGGGTCAGAAGTAGACCTATAGGTTGGGTCAGAAGTAGACCTATAGGTTGGGTAGAAGTAGACCTATAGGTTGGGTAGAAGTAGACCTATAGGTTGGGTCAGAAGTAGACCTATAGGTTGGGTAGAAGTAGACCTATAGGTTGGGTCAGAAGTAGACCTATAGGTTGGGTAGAAGTAGACCTATAGGTTGGGTAGAAGTAGACCTATAGGTTGGGTAGAAGTAGACCTATAGGTTGGGTCAGAAGTAGACCTATAGGTTGGGTCAGAAGTAGACCTATAGGTTGGGTAGAAGTAGACCTATAGGTTGGGTGGAATTAGACCTATAGATTGGGTGGAAGTAGACCTATAGGTTGGGTGGAATTAGACCTATAGGTTGGGTGGAAGTAGACCTATAGGTTGGGTGGAAGTAGACCTATAGGTTGGGTGGAAGTAGACCTATAGGTTGGGTGGAAGTAGACCTATAGGTTGGGTGGAAGTAGACCTATAGGTTGGGTAGAAGTAGACCTATAGGTTGGGTAGAAGTAGACCTATAGGTTGGGTCAGAAATAGACCTATAGGTTGGGTGGAAGTAGACAAGGCAGGGGCTGATTTCAAGGTTTTACTGCTAACCTACAAAGCATTACATGGGCTTGCTCCTACCTATCTTTCTGATTTGGTCATGCCGTACATACCTACACGTACGCTACGGTCACAAGACGCAGGCCTCCTAATTGTCCCTAGAATTTCTAAGCAAACAGCTGGAGGCAGGGCTTTCTCCTATAGAGCTCCATTTTTATGGAACGGTCTGCCTACCCATGTGAGAGACGCAGACTCGGTCTCAACCTTTAAGTGTTTATTGAAGACTCATCTCTTCAGTGGGTCATATGATTGAATGTAGTCTGGCCCAGGGGTGCGAAGGTGAACAGAAAGGCACTGGAGCGATGAACCGCCCTTGCCGTCTCTGCCTGGCCGGTTCCCCTCTCTCCACTGGGATTCTCTGCCTCTCACCCTTTTACAGGGGCTGAGTCACTGGCTTACTGGTGCTCTTCCATGCCTTCCATAGGAGGGGTGCGTCACTTGAGTGGGTTGAGTCACTGACGTGATCTTCCTGTCTGGGTTGGCGCCCCCCCTTGGGTTGTGCCGTGGCGGAGATCTTTGTGGGCTATACTCGGCCTTGTCTCAGGATGGTAAGTTGGTGGTTGAAGATATCCCTTCTAGTGGTGTGGGGGCTGTGCTTTGGCAAAGTGGGTGGGGTTATATCCTGCCTGTTTGGCCCTATCCGGGGGTGTCCTCGGATGGGGCCACAGTGTCTCCTGACCCCTCCTGTCTTAGCCTCCAGTATTTATGCTGCAATAGTTTATGTGTCGGGGGGCAAGGGTCAGTCTGTTATATATAACAGCAGGGTAGCCTAGTGGTTAGAGCGTTGGACTAGTAACCGGAAGGTTGCAAGTTCAAACCCCCGAGCTGACAAGGTACAAATCTGTCGTTCTGCCCCTGAACAGGCAGTTAACCCACTGTTCCTAGGCCGTCATTGAAAATAAGAATTTGTTCTTAACTGACTTGCCTGGTTAAATAAAGGTAAAATAAAAATTAAAATAAATATCTGGAGTAATTCTCCTTTCTTATCCGGTGTCCTGTGTGAATTTAAGTATGCTCTAATGCTTTCTCTCTCGGAGGACCTGAGCCTTAGGACCATGCCTCAGGACAACCTGGCCTAATGACTCCTTGTTGTCCCCAGTCCACCTGGCCGTGCTGCTGCTCCAGTTTCAACTGTTCTGCCTGTGGCTATGGAACCCTGACCGGACGTGCTACCTGTCCCAGACCTGCTGTTTTCAACTCTCTAGAGACAGCAGGAGCAGTAGAGATACTCTGAATGATCGGCTATGAAAGCCAACTGACATTTACTCCTGAGGTGCTGACCTGTTGCACCCTCTACAACCACTGTGATTATTATTATTTGACCATTATGGACATTTGAACATCTTGGCCATGTTCTGTTATAATCTCCACTCCTCATAGCCTGGTTCCTCTCTAGGTTTATAATCTCCACCCGGCACAGACAGAAGAGGACTGGCCACCCCTCATAGCCTGGTTCCTCTCTAGGTTTCTTCCTAGGTTCTGGCCTTTCTAGGGAGTTTTTCCTAGCCGTGCTTCTACATCTGCATTCCTTGCTGTTTGGGGTTTTAGTCTGGGTTTCTGAACAGCACTTTGTGACATCGGCTGATGTAAGAATGGCTTTATAAATAAATTTGATTCAAAAATCAATGTGATTGATGAAGTCAGGACAGACATGGATCAGGATAAAGGGCAGTGTTGATATCAAGACATGCATCAACAGGTGGTATGACCCCTGTTGGTCTACTTCTACCCAACCTATAGGTCTACTTCTGACCCAACCTATAGGTCTACTTCTGACCCAACCTATAGGTCTACTTCTGACCCAACCTATAGGTCTACTTCTACCCAACCTATAGATCTACTTCTGACCCAACCTATAGGTCTACTTCTGACCCAACCTATAGGTCTACTTCTACCCAACCTATAGGTCTACTTCTACCCAACCTATAGGTCTACTTCTGACCCAACCTATAGGTCTACTTCTACCCAACCTATAGGTCTACTTCTACCCAACCTATAGGTCTACTTCTACCCAACCTATAGGTCTACTTCCACCCAACCTATAGGTCTACTTCCACCCAACCTATAGGTCTACTTCCACCCAACCTATAGGTCTACTTCTACCCAACCTATAGGTCTACTTCTACCCAACCTATAGGTCTACTTCTACCCAACCGATAGGTCTACTTCTACCCAACCTATAGGTCTACTTCTGACCCAACCTATAGGTCTACTTCTGGCCCAACCTATAGGTCTACTTCTGACCCAACCTATAGGTCTACTTCTACCCAACCTATAGGTCTACTTCCACCCAACCTATAGGTCTACTTCTGACCCAACCTATAGGTCTACTTCTGGCCAACCTATAGGTCTACTTCTACCCAACCTATAGGTCTACTTCCACCCAACCTATAGGTCTACTTCTGGCCAACCTATAGGTCTACTTCTACCCAACCTATAGGTCTACTTCTGACCCAACCTATAGGTCTACTTCTGACCCAACCTATAGGTCTACTTCTGACCCACAGTAATAAAACATTGGGGATTACCTGTACTCGAAGTAGCAGTCACTTTCAATAAACAAGGGTAGTCTTTCTTTTAGGATCCACTCCACTCCCTGTTCTCTGTCCAAGCACTGTTAAGACAATGATTATTATTCTAATTTAGATGATGTCAAACACACACACAGGTGTCTGATTTCATAAAACTCCATTTCATTAAATCAACCAACTAATCTGATGAGAAACTTGAAAATACTTGCATTTAAAAAAATTTTTTTTAAAGCAATCCTCTTTAGTTTGATTAAAACTTATGAGGGCAATGTAGTGGTTGGCAAATCAAAATCAAAGTTGATTTGTCAATTGAACAATATACAATAGGTGTTAAAACAGTACAGTGAAATAATCACTTGAAAGCCCCCCCCCCCACCCCACAATGCAGTATTCTATATCAAGATGACATTCCATAAAGGAACAGGAGAATGTGAACTGACCAGAACAGTGTAGCGGTTGTCCACCACAGGTCTAGCAGTCAGCTCTGTTGGGTCCGTGAGAGGTTGTGATTTAAAGTACTGCAGGGCTGACCTGATCCTCCTAGACAGAGCCTCCGCTGCATCACTGACCACCTCAAACACACCAGTCGCCTGGTTGTACTGTACACACTCAGGGAACGACTGGGTTGGAAGGAAACCAGGACATTTGGGACATTATTTTCTCAGAATCTGACAGAATAGATACAGAGAAAGAGTAGCCCATGTAATTAGTGAATGATCTTAAAATCTGATCAACCGTTTGAGGAAAGGTGAAATCAAGACAAATCCACAAGCATAACAATTTCCAACATCGTTGTGCTTTACAAAAGTTCTGGCATTCATCCCACAGTGAAAATAAACACTTTTGTTACTGAATAAAGTAAATAATATGGCAAAGTAGAAATGTGACCGGATGTTTACAGGTAGACTGAGGAAGTCGTTAAAGAAGTGCACCAGAACATCATCAGAAGCCAGACAGTCCTCCTGTGGACATCGAACAGAAGACATCGGTTAATTTGTTTTCAATGTGTTGATATGGGGGGGGGGGGACTACAGCATTCACTTTAAATCCCTTGCCAGAACCATAAAGTCATATTAAAAGTTGTTCAAATAACAGTACAGTAGTCTATAATGTGACATGTTGAAACGTTTAGAAAAAGGCATTCGTTTTTAAAAAATATATATATTTTTTATAAATGGGTTACTCACAAAATTATCGATGGTAAGGTAAGGTGGATCTATGGAAGAAAAAGACAACTGATGCCACCTTCAGATAAACTGGGAACTCGGAAATCCCCGACTTCCAAAGCGTCCAAGACAACCGAAAACTCAGGAAACGAGCTCAAATCATGACGTCGGGGATCTTGAACTCAGAGCTCAAGAAAGAGGCCCGAGTTCCCGACTTGAAATTCCGAGTTGGATGACCGTTCAAAACGATTTTCCCCAGTCACAAAGCGTTCACCCCCAGTTCTTAGTTGTCTTGAACGCATTGAAGTTCCTAGTTGTTTTTAACGTTGAAAGTTATCTCACCGCGGAGTTTTAATTCAGATTTTTCTTGAATTCCCGGAACTCACCTGTTGTAATCTTCCCCAACATTCTTCACTTTTATGTACTTCAGTTGTCCTTAGTTATAATTCACCCAGAAACGGCAGGCAGGGGGCTCTATACCGAACCCTGAACACCTCTGACCCGCCGTCACCAGACCGTTCAGTGTGTAATTACCGACAGAGGGGTTGCTATGGAAGTGAACTCAATCACATTGCAGAAGAAGGGAGCAGTAAAACTCGTGACGCTGAGGAAACAATAACTGGAGTGCTAGTTTATCCAGTTTTAAAACTACTAAATATATTGCATTTTATTCAGTCTTCTCATAGTAAAGTAGAGATGATTAACCATAGCACGCTACTATGCACACCGACATGTATTCTATTTCAGAGAGGAAATAGACCGTAGTACTTTCTCAGTGCGTGCGAGTCAAGTGAACGACAACCAGTAGAGGGCGCCATAACGACAAAAATAAATATTTCGAAACAGCGGTGTTATACAAAACACATTGATTTGACAAAGTTTATTTACCGAATACAACAGGTGTAGCTTACTTACAGGCTCTAACCAATAGTGCAAACAAAAAAAAATATTAGGTAGGTAAAGAAATAAAATAGTAAAAAGACAGGCTATATACAGTAGAGAGGCTATATACAGACACCGGTTAGTCGGGCTAATTGGAGGTAGCATGTACATATATACAGTAGAGAGGCTCTATACAGACACCTGTTAGTTAGGCTGATTGAGGTAGTATGTAGATATGATTAAAGTGACAGTGCATATATGATAAACAGAGAGTAGCAGCAGCGTAAAAAGAGGGGTTGGTGGGTGGTGGGTCACAATGCAGATAGCCCGGCTAGCCAATGTGTGGGAGCACCGGATCGTTGGCCCAATTGAAGTAATATGTACATGAATGTATAGTTAAAGTGACAATGCATATATGATAAACAGAGAGTAGCAGCAGAGTAAAAAAGGGGTTGGGGCACACAATGCAAATAGTCCGGGTAGCCATGTGATTACCCATTGAGGAGTCTGATGGCTTGGGGGTTAAAACTGTTGAGAAGCCCTTTTGTCCTAGACTTGGCACTTTGGTACCGCTTGCTGTGCGGTAGTAGAGAGAACAGTCTATGACTGGGGTGGCTGGGGTCTTTGACCATTTGTAGGGCCTTCCTCTGCACCGCCTGGTATAGAGGACCTGGATGGCAAGAAGCTTGGCCCCAGTGATGTACTGGGCCGTACACACTACCCTCTGTAGTGCCTTGCGGTCAGAGGCCGAGCAATTGCCGTACCAGGCAGTGATGCAACTGTAGAACCTTTTGAGGATCTCGGGACCCATGTCAAATCTTTTTAGTTTCCTGAGGGGGAAATAGGTTTTGTCGTGCCCTCTTCACGACTGTCTTAGTGTGTTTGGACCATTCTAGTTTGTTGGTGATGTGGACACCTAGGAACTTGAAGCTCTCAACCTGCTCCACTGCAGCCCCGTCGATGAGAATGGGGGTGTGCTCGGCCCTCCTTTTCCTGTAGTCCACAATCATCTCCTTTGTCTCGATTACATTGAGGGATAGGTTGTTATTCTGGCACCACCCGGCCAGGTCTCTGACCTCCTCCCTATAGGCTGTCTCATCGTTGTCGTTGATCAGGCCAACCACTGTTGTGTCATCGACAAACTTAATGATGGTGTTGGAGTCGTGCCTGGCCACACAATCATGAGTGAACAGGGAGTACAGGAGGGGACTGAGCACGCACCCCTGAGGGGCCCCTGTGTTGAGGATCAGCGTGGTGGATGTGTTGTTACCTACCCTCACCACCTGGGGGAGGGGGGGCATCAGGAAGTCCAGGGTCCAGTTGCAGAGGGAGGTGTTTAGTCCCAGGGTCCTTAGCTTAGTGATGACCTTTGAGGCCACTATGGTGTTGAACGCTGAGCTGTAGTCAATGAACAGCATTCTCATATAGGTGTTACTTTTGTCCAGGTGGGAAAGGGCAGTGTGCAGTGCAATAGAGATTGCATCATCTGTGGATCTGTTTGGGCGGTATGCAAGTTGGAGTGGGTCTAGGGTTTCTGGGAGGATGCTGTTGATATGAGCCATGACCAGCCTTTCAAAGCACTTCATGGCTACAGATGTGAGTGCTACGGGGCAGTAGTCATTTAGGCAGATTACCTTGGTGTTCTTGGGCACAGGGACTATGGTGGTCTGCTTGAAACATGTTGGTATTACAGACTCAATCAGGGACATGTTGAAAATGTCAGTGAAGACACCTGCCAGTTGATCAGCACATGCCCGGAGCACACGTCCTGGTAATCCATCTGGCCCCGCAGCCGTGTGAATGTTGACCTGTTTAAAAGGTCTTACTCACGTCGGGCTACGGAGAGCGTGATCACACAGTCGTCCGGAACAGCTGATGCTCTCATGCATGCCTCAGTGTTGCCTGCCTCGAAGCCGAGCATAGAAGTGATTTAGCTCGTCTGATTTAGGCTCGTGTCACTGGGCAGCTCGCGGCTGGGCCTCCCTTTGTGGTCCGCAAGCCCTGCCACACAAGGCGAGCGTCGGAGCCGGTGTAGTACGATTTGTCCCTGTTCACATGCCTATGAGACAACGGCAAATAAAATATGTAAAAAGTACAACTTTATTAAAATAAATGTAGACAATGTACAGAAACATTCATATAAAAACCATGGAAGTTCAGTTGAGAAGAGAAAACAACATTCTGGTAACGTCAATGGAGGAGCCCAGCATTCAGCAGCCATTTCATCTCTGATTGATTCTCCTCTCTCAGCTCCTCTCCGACCCATAATTAAAAACATATCCAAGCTAAACACATTTTAAAAAGGGGACAGGAAGTACAAATAATTGCAAAACAACGAAACATAAAAAATTAATTTAAAAAAAAACACATTCACAATCTCCTGACATTGCGTTTGCTCCGAGCGCTCCCGGGAAGAACGTCCATCTTGCTACGTCTCTTGGCCGACAGGCTGGCGCATTCTCTGGATCCGTGGAAGGCACAAAGGCAGCCGGTACAGAACCGGAATCCACAGTCAACGCTGCTACACACGGCCTCCATCTTCACCGGGTGACACCGAGCAGGGTGCCGGCACCGAGGGCAGGGCTTCAGACATTCGTCGGTGAAGAGGGTTTTGGCCACCTAGGAGGACGGAAAACACAATATAAAAACAGAGATTAGAGCGAGTGTCCTAACAGAGCTAGTGTCCTAACAGAGCTAGTGTCCTAACAGAGCTAGTGTCCTTGTCTACAGGGAGGGATCCACTACAACAGACCTAGTGTCCTAACAGAGCTAGTGTCCTTGTCTACAGGGAAGGATCCAGTACAACAGAGCTAGTGTCCTTGTCTCCATGGAGGGACCCACAACCTAACAGAGCTAGTGTCCTTGTCTACAGGGAGGGATCCACAACCTAACAGAGCTAGTGTCCTTGTCTACAGGGATCCACTACAACAGACCTAGTGTCCTTGTCTACAGGGAGGGATCCACAACCTAACAGAGCTAGTGTCCTTGTCTACAGGGAGGGATCCACTACAACAGAGCTAGTGTCCTTGTCTCCATGGAGGGACCCACAACCTAACAGAGCTAGTGTCCTTGTCTACAGGGAGGGATCCACAACCTAACAGAGCTAGTGTCCTTGTCTACAGGGAGGGATCCACTACAACAGAGCTAGTGTCCTTGTCTACAGGGAGGGACCCACAACCTAACAGAGCTAGTGTCCTTGTCTACAGGGAGGGATCCACAACCTAACAGAGCTAGTGTCCTTGTCTACAGGGAGGGATCCACTACAACAGAGCTAGTGTCCTTGTCTCCATGGAGGGACCCACAACCTAACAGAGCTAGTGTCCTTGTCTACAGGGAGGGATCCACAACCTAACAGAGCTAGTGTCCTTGTCTACAGGGAGGGATCCACTACAACAGACCTAGTGTCCTTGTCTACAGGGAAGGACCCACAACCTAACAGAGCTAGTGTCCTTGTCTCCATGGAGGGACCCACAACCTAACAGAGCTAGTGTCCTTGTCTACAGGGAGGGATCCACTACAACAGACCTAGTGTCCTTGTCTACAGGGAGGGATCCACTACAACAGAGCTAGTGTCCTTGTCTCCATGGAGGGACCCACAACCTAACAGAGCTAGTGTCCTTGTCTACAGGGAGGGATCCACTACAGAGCTAGTGTCCTTGTCTACAGGGAGGGATCCACTACAACAGAGCTAGTGTCCTTGTCTACAGGGAAGGATCCACAACCTAACAGAGCTAGTGTCCTTGTCTACAGGGAGGGATCCACTACAACAGACCTAGTGTCCTAACAGAGCTAGTGTCCTTGTCTACAGGGAAGGACCCACAACCTAACAGAGCTAGTGTCCTTGTCTCCATGGAGGGACCCACAACCTAACAGAGCTAGTGTCCTTGTCTACAGGGAGGGATCCACTACAACAGACCTAGTGTCCTTGTCTACAGGGATCCACTATAACAGAGCTAGTGTCCTTGTCTACAGGGAGGGATCCACAACCTAACAGAGCTAGTGTCCTTGTCTACAGGGAGGGATCCACTACAACAGAGCTAGTGTCCTTGTCTCCATGGAGGGACCCACAACCTAACAGAGCTAGTGTCCTTGTCTACAGGGAGGGATCCACAACCTAACAGAGCTAGTGTCCTTGTCTCCATGGAGGGACCCACAACCTAACAGAGCTAGTGTCCTTGTCTACAGGGAGGGATCCACTACAACAGACCTAGTGTCCTTGTCTACAGGGAGGGATCCACATTTGGCTGATTTGATAAACTTACAGCAACGAGGCATCATTAAAATAGCGACGTTAGTTGGATGTGTGTTTCGAATGCTGTTTTAATTCATCGCGGCCATAAACTAATGTCTTATTTTTTATTAAATATACCTGAAACGTAGGGCCACATAACATGACACAGGGGACTCACCTGTATGAACAGGTCCTGTTTGCTGGCGGAGTTGTGCTGGACGGGGGTTGAAGTGCCCGTTCCTGACTGGGGGGTACCGCGGATGCTGGTACTGGGGGTCCTGGACTGGGCCTGGACTGACTTCAGGACAGACCGGCTCGGCAGGGTCAACCTGGTCTCTGCATCAGGGACATGGACTGCACTGCCAAGCTGCACACACACACACACACACAGGGAATGAACAGTGTTGGTGAAAGTAGCCCTGTATTAAATATATATATATATAGAACATCTGACTGGAGCTATATTCATAAAGAGGCTCAGTAGGAGTGGTGATCTAGGATCAGTTTGTCCTTTAGACCTTACTGAATAAGACGACACGGACCTGATCCTAGACCCTACATGGACCTGATCCTAGACCCTACTGGCTAAGACGACAGTTACCTGATCCTAGACCCTACTGGCTAAGACGACATGGACCTGATCCTAGACCCTACTGGCTACATGGACCTGATCCTAGACCCTACACGGACCTGATCCTAGACCCTACTGGCAACATGGACCTGATCCTAGACCCCACGCGGACCTGATCCTAGACCCCACGCGGACCTGATCCTAGACCCTAATGACTAAGACTACATGGGCCTGATCCTAGATCCTAATGAATAAGACTACATGGACAGATGGGACCTGATCCTAGATCCCAATGAATAAGACTACATGGGCCTGATCCTACATGGACCTGATCCTAGACCCTAATGACGAAGACTACATGGACAGATGGGACCTGATCCTAGATCCTAATGAATAAGACTCATGGACCTGATCCTAATGAATAAGACTCATGGACCTGATCCTAGATCATAATGAAGAAGACTACATGGACAGACGGGACCTGATCCTAGATCGTACTGACTACATGGACAGATGGGACCTGACCCTAGATCATGATGAATAAGACTCATGGACCTGATCCTAGATCATAATGAAGAAGACTACATGGACAGACGGGACCTGATCCTAGATCGTACTGACTACATGGACAGACGGGACCTGATCCTAGATCAGCACTCCTACTGAGACACTAATAATAGTGGCCCCAGACTAAAGTGCTTTTCTAGATCAATGCTGAATCACGGTTACAGGAGACAACCTCACCTCCAGAGAGGCCTTGACGTCCATCAGGTAGTGTCTCCTCCTGCGGCTGGACATCTTGTTCTGAACTATGATCTCATCCCAGCTCCGGGACACCTGACCGACCCTGTAGACCAGGAGAACGAACACACGCAACAATGTCATGACAATGACGTGGTAATAGAATGTTCTAGCAAGCGTTTTGATTACACATGTGTGTTTACACACACACACACACACATTTCAGAAAGTATTCATATAGCCCTGGGCTTATTCCACATGTTTCGTTGTGTTCACAGCCCTGAATTCAAAATGGTCTTGTTTCTCACCCATTTTCACACAATACCCCTCAACAAAATGACAAAGTTATATCAATGATGTTGCTGCGGGCGATTCCCTGATCCACCTCTACGCAGACGACACCATTCTGTATACTTCCGGCCCGTCCTTGGACACTGTGCCATCTAACCTCCAAACGAGCTTCAATGCCATACAGCACTCCTTCCGTGGCCTCCAACTGCTCTTAAACGCTAGTAAAAACCAAATGCATGCTTTTCAACCGTTCGCTGCCTGCACCCGCACGCCTGACTAGCATCACCACCCTGGATGGTTCCGACCTAGAATATGTGGACATCTATAAGTACCTAGGTGTCTGGCTAGAATGTACTCTCCTTCCAGACTCATTTCAAACATCTCCAATCTAAAATCAAATCTAGAGTCGGCTTTCTATTCCGCAACACAAAAGCCTCCTTCACTCACGCCGCCAAACTTACCCTAGTAAAACGGACTATCCTACCGATCCTCGACTTCGGCGATGTCATCTACAAAATAGCTTCCAACACTCTACTCAGCAAACTGGATGCAGTTTATCACAGTGCCATCCGTTTTGTTACTGAAGCACCTTATACCACCCACCACTGCGACCTGTATGCTCTAGTCGGCTGGCCCTCGCTACATATTCGTCACCAGACCCACTGGCTCCAGGTCATCTACAAGTCCATGCTAGGTAAAGCTCCGCCTTATCTCAGTTCACTGGTCACGATGGCAACACCCGCTCCAGCAGGTGTATCTCACTGATCATCCCTAAAGCCAATACCTAATTTGGCCGCCTTTCATTCCAGTTCTCTGCTGCCTGTGACTGGAACGAATTGCAAAAATCGCTGAAGTTGGAGACTTTTATCTCCCTCACCAACTTCAAACATCTGCTATCTGAGCAGCTAACCGATCGCTGCAGCTGTACATAGTCCATCGGTAAATAGCCCACCCATTTTCACCTACCTCATCCCCGTACTGTTTATATTTATTTACTTTTCTGCTCTTTTGCACACCAATATCTCTACCTGTACATGACCATCTGATCATTTATCACTCCAGTGTTAATCTGTAAAATTGTAATTATTCGCCTACCTTCTCATGCCTTTTGCACACAATGTATATAGACATGTGTTTTCTACTGTGTTACTGACTTGTTAATTGTTTACTCCATGTGTAACTCTGTGTTGTTGTCTGTGTCACACTGCTGTGCTTTATCTTGGCCAGGTCACAGTTGCAAATGAGAACTTGTTCTCAACTAGTCTACCTGGTTAAATAAAGGTGTTCTCAACTAGCCCACCTGGTTAAATAAAGGTGTTCTCAACTAGCCTACCTGGTTAAATAAAGGTGTTCTCAACTAGCCTACCTGGTTAAATAAAGGTGTTCTCAACTAGCCTACCTGGTTAAATAAAGGTGTTCTCAACTAGCCTACCTGGTTAAATAAAGGTGTTCTCAACTAGCCTACCTGGTTAAATAAAGGTGTTCTCAACTAGCCTACCTGGTTAAATAAAGGTGTTCTCAACTAGCCTACCTGGTTAAATAAAGGTGTTCTCAACTAGCCTACCTGGTTTAGATAAGTATTCAGAGCCCTTTGTTACGACACTCCAAAATGGGCTCGGGTGCATCCCGATTTCCTTCGATCATCCGCGAGGCGTCGCTACAACCCGATTGGAGTCCCACCTGTATCCAATTCAACAGTTTGGACATTGATTTTAGAGAGAAACACACCCGTCTATATGAGGGTCCCAGAGTTGACAGGTTATATCTGAACTACCCAGACTCTGTCTAGAGCTGGCCGTCCGACCAAAATTCTCAATAAATTTGCTACAATTTCTATTTAAAAAAACCAACCTGTTTTCACTGTCATTACGGTAAGGGAAAAAAAACATACATTTAATCTATTGTTTTTTAAATTCAGGCTGTAAACACAACAAAATGTGGAATCAGTGAAGGGGTATGAGTCCTTTCTGGAGGTACTGTATTAAAATCCTCACCTATAGACATCTTCAGAGGACAGCTGATTGAGAATCTTAGCCAGGATGTGTCTGAGGTTCTTCTTCTTCAGCTCGGTAAAGATGTCTACCTTCCCCAGGCCCATCTTCCTGCCGATCAGCCCAGCCAGGGGCATGGTGGTCCTGAAGGCCTCCTTCTCAGAGACCCTCAGCAGTTCCTCCAGACTGGTGCGCTCCAGCAACATCCTGGATGTCCTCTGGGACAGGGCCCGGACCATCTGCAGGGCCGGCGTGAAGGACAGGTCCTCTAGCTTAGCGGTGGTTGTTGTTGTGTTCGGCGGCGTCACATCCGGGAAGACGTCACTGTCGTCATCCTCCTTGAAGATGCTGCGCTCCAGATGTTCCTGGGATACGATGTTCTTCTTCTCTCTGCGATGAGTTCTGTGGCCAGCCAGGTTCCTCACGTCCCGGTCCCCCTCCGACTGGGAACCCCCCTCTCGGAGAGTGGAGAGGCGACGCTGGCGCTCCAGTCTGGACCTGATGATCAGAATTTTTGATGATCATAAACGACTTCACAAAAAAAAAAAAATGGAAGCAAGCAACAAACTGAATTACACCAAGTACAACTAAAATTATTAAATATGACAATTATTAGCTACAAAAACACCATAAACATACAACACTAAAAACGTTCTACAGCAATGTTTCACAACTCAACTTTCTCAACCCCCTCCCCCCAAACAGCACACATTTGTATATACTGTTGAGGGTACTCAAGGATTGGCGATGAGAAACACTGTTCTAGGGCGTTCAACGGAAGTCAAAAAGCCATCTAGCCTACCTCCTCTTCATCGTCTCAGCCAGCCTGCTGGGGGTCTCCTTGCACCTGGAGCTACCCGACGACAACAGCAGCAGCTCCTGGAAAGAACCATCATTGTCTACCGTGGAGTCCTGGGATTTATCCAGAGCCAAGGAGCTGAAGCCGCTGTCCTCAGACACAGAGCGGTTGTAGTGTTTACGAGTAGGGGTGGAGGAAGGGGTGTCAAAGTGGTATTTAGGAGCAGGGGTGCTCAGGACACTCAGGCTGTCCGAGAGGTTAGCCGCTACGTCGTTGTTGACCGGAGTCTGGAAGTCGTCTCTGGCCGAGGGCGTTAATCTGCTATAGCGCGGGGTCTCCGGCATCTCCGTGGTAAGGAGGTCTGAGGGACCGACGCTCTCTTCCAGGTCTGCATCTGAGAGCGACGTAGCACAGGCCTTTCTCTCAAAGAGAGTGACGTTGGCCATGTTGCATTTGCCATCTTCGAGTGTCGAGGTTTTTACGAGAGAGAAGAGGAGGCGCAGTTTCCTGCCGGACAGAAGCACGTCTTCTGGTTTTAAAGTGCTTGAAGCCAAAGCGCCAATAGTAAAGGCACCCGGCGAGTCAAAGACCTCAGTTGAGCCGTGTTCGGTTCTCCCGTTGGATGACGAGTCAGTCCCTGTAGTGCGCGGCGTTTCTGTATCGTCTGCAGTTTTAGACACGAGGAGACGTCTTCTCAGCAACGGCTCTCTCCTGGATACTTTAGGCGTTTCGCACCAGCCGTTCTTCAACGGCTGCTCCTTCAGGAAGTCTTTCCGTGGACTTCTGACGGCCGCTTGTCGTCTGTTCTTTCTGGGTGACAGAGGTTCGCATTTCCGTGAAACGTTCTCTTTAGGCGTTTCGTGATAACCGTCATCAGAAGATAAACACTTCGAGAGGTCAAAATCCTCTCCGCTCTCAATCTTAGAGCTGTAGCCGCTGTCCAGGTATCCGCTGTCATGACCAGCTCCATATTGCGGGTCTTTGAGGTTGTGGAAATTGACATCTGGTCTGAGACAGTGCTCCATACTCCCTTTCAGATGTAGAAACACAGATATTTCACCGGGTTGACGGGTCTGGCGTTTCAAACTGATCTGTGAGAAGACAATTGGAAAAACTATGCAGTTAGACAAAAAGGGTTAAGTCACTTTTGTTGTAAACAAGCTAACTAGCTAACGTTAGCTTTAAGTTAATTCATGTAGCTAGCTAGTTAGCTCAAATTAAACAAACATGTAAGCTGTACTCAATTTTGGTAAATACAAATATATCTAGATATATATAATATATCTATTTTTTTTATAAAATTAAAAAGTGGTCAATAGTTAACAGGTTATGAGAGTAGTTACTTTTAACCTTCCAAGTGGATAAAACAAACAGCCAGAAGCTAACTAGCAGTCGACGACAGTGACAACAACTCCGTAGTTACTATGCTGTCGATAAACGGCATTTAAATCCCGTCGTTTTGGGGGTTTTAAACTGTTCCGGCTGGATATCTCCATGGCTCCCAGTCGCCCGCTCAAAACTGCACTGCGACCGCCAAAAAAAAACCTCGACTGAGGCCGGGGACACTGGCTCCTTCTCTCTCCCTAGAGACCCATTAGCCCGCTGGCTAGTTGGCTGACTGACTGGCTGGCTGACTAGCTGAAAGGCTAGCTGACTGGTTGGCTGAAAGGCTGGCTAGCTGACTGCTTGGCTAGCTGACTGGCTGGCTGGCTGACTGCTTGGCTGGCTGACTGGCTAGCTGAAAGGCTGGCTGACTGGCTAGCTGAAAGGCTAGCTGAAAGGCTGGCTGACTGGCTAGCTGAAAGGCTGGCTGACTGGCTAGCTGAAAGGCTGGCTGACTGGCTGGCTGACTGGCTAGCTGACTGCTTGGCTAGCTGACTGGCTGGCTGGCTGGCTGACTGGCTAGCTGAAAGGCTGGCTGACTGGCTAGCTGAAAGGCTGGCTGACTGGCTAGCTGACTGGCTGACTGGCTGGCTGGCGTCAAAAACAAAAATGTTAAAAAGCAGTTGCAATTTCAGAATGTGATTCCAATGTAGAGTCCATTGTTGTATTATTAATAGTTAGCTTTGCTTGTTAAACAATTGGATTACTAGCTTAAAGTTAATTACTAAATGTTAGCAACTCACCTTGAAATACATACTAAAATGTAATGCATATATACAAGCCTGAGACAGACGTTAACGTTACGTAGAAAACTAGTTAACGTTACTTACCTAGTTATTGTTTCAGAAAGAAAGTTAATCCGTGTCGAAGTGTTTACTAAACTTCTAGCCAAAAGGCAAAATGTCGGACATTGCAAAGAGATGTATCGTGTTGTGCCAGTACACAGACGACAGTCTCCTCGTCCTCCTTAATGAACTGTGTGTGATCAGGACTGAGATGTTTTCAAATCTGGTGCAAGTCTCACGCCACATCTCGCTCCACTTCTCGCGATGCTATGTTTTCCCAAACACACGCACTGTAGTCTGGGAGGTAATTCTCCTTCTTTCATTCAACTACCGGACAGTGTAGATTGCTGTGCGTTTAACGAATCTCTCCGGTTGATGTCAACACAAGATTGTAATCACTCATTCTTGCATGTGATACCCTCGTTTAGGTTGCCTAGTAACATCTAAACTGCAGACATGGTGGCCACTAAGAAAACTGTGAGTTTGAGATTGGAAAAATCGTTCATTTATTATAGAAATGTTTGCGCACATCCTTAAACTTAATCGGTGATGGGTAAATGTTAATTTATCCCAGTGTTGAGTGACCAAGCAGGGTCCGCTTTCGGGTTAGCGAAGGAACTTTAGGCTTACGAGTGTCTACGATGCGTCTTTCCTAGGTCGCTAGATGTAACATGCGTTTCCCGAAACACCACGACAACGTTCGGTAGGTGCGTCGTTGCGGCATGTGTAATCAAGGCAGCGTTCATTCTCGGGTAAACGTTCTCCGTTCAAATACATTTGACCTAATAGTCAAATGAAACCCATTGAAATTAACATTAAATTGACTCAGATATCAGGGAAATATGTAGGCCTGTGTAGCATATACCGTATTCACTTTAATGCAGTCATCGCGGTTCTCATTTTAAGCATATTTTCTCACCTTGCTTGTAACAATTCTAAAGACTTTGGCAACTGTGTATTTGTAGTCAACTTCGTTGTGAAGTTATCGGCGGTCACACAGAGACAGATCCACATCTGGATTCTGTGTTTAGCGAGATCTTCTGTGTATAAAGTGACGCAGTAGGGGGAAAAAACGCAGGCAACGACGCACTTGGCTTTTTCTACGAGTGGTCTGCGGCAGTCGATAAATAACTCTCGTTTAAGTACAACTTTAGTAGTGCTGGTTTTAGGGAAACGGCTCGGAGGTTTTAACATTGCTCATACGAAGGTTCTAACGATGAAGTTAGTCGTAAGATGCTTTTGTGAAACCGGGCCCTCGCCTGGTCTATATTGACATGCCATGATGCATGTTTAACCGATGTGAAATGGCTAGCTAGTTAGCGGTGGTGCGCGCTAATAGCCTTTCAATCAGTGACGTCACTCGCTTTGAGGCCTTGAAGTAGTTGTTCCCCTTGAGCTACAAGGGCCGCGGCTTTTGTGGCGCGATGGGTAACGATGCTTCGCGAGTGACTGTGGTTGATGTGTGCAGAGGATCCCTGGTTGGGGCGAGGAGAGGGACGGAAGCTATACTGTTACACAGGGACTGCCTTGTGTTCTGTCATTTAAAAAAAAGTGAACCTTTTTATTTAACTAAGTAAATTAAGAACAAATTCTTATTTACAATGATGGCCTACCCTGGACGAAGTTGGGACAATTGTGTGTCGCCCTATGGGACTCCCAATCACAGCAGGTTGTGATACAGCCTGGAATTGAACCAGGGTCTGTAGTGACAGTGAGATGCAGTGTCTTAAGACCGCTGAACCAGGGTCTGTAGTGACGCCTCTAGCACTGAGATGCAGTGTCTCAGACCGCTGAACCAGGGTCTGTAGTGACGCCTCTAGCACTGAGATGCAGTGCCTCAGACCGCTGAACCAGGGTCTGTAGTGACACTGAGATGCAGTGCCTCAGACCGCTGAACCAGGGTCTGTAGTGACACTGAGATGCAGTGCCTCAGACCGCTGAACCAGGGTCTGTAGTGACACTGAGATGCAGTGCCTCAGACCGCTGAACCAGGGTCTGTAGTGACGCCTCTACCACTGAGATGCAGTGTCTCAGACCGCTGAACCAGGGTCTGTAGTGACACTGAGATGCAGTGTCTTAGACCGCTGAACCAGGGTCTGTAGTGACACTGAGATGCAGTGTCTTAGACCGCTGAACCAGGGTCTGTAGTGACACTGAGATGCAGTGTCTTAGACCGCTGAACCAGGGTCTGTAGTGACGCCTCTAGCACTGAGATGCAGTGCCTCAGACCGCTGAACCAGGGTCTGTAGTGACACTGAGATGCAGTGTCTTAGACCGCTGAACCAGGGTCTGTAGTGACACTGAGATGCAGTGTCTTAGACCGCTGAACCAGGGTCTGTAGTGACGCCTCTATCACTGAGACACAGTGCCTTAGACCGCTGAACCAGGGTCTGTAGTGACACTGAGATGCAGTGCCTCAGACCGCTGAACCAGGGTCTGTAGTGACACTGAGATGCAGTGTCTTAGACCGCTGCGCCACTCGGGAGCCTATTTATGCAGTCGTGGGCTAAAAGCAGCCCGACTGTCAGAAGGCCAACTTTCCGACAGTTGGTCTCTAAATCAGTTTCTCTCCCCAGAAAAAGTCCCTGGAGTCCATCAACTCTCGTCTTCAGCTGGTGATGAAGAGTGGTAAATACGTACTGGGCTACAAACAGACTCAGAGGATGATCCGCCAGGGCAAAGCCAAGCTGGTCATCCTGGCCAACAACACACCTGCCCTCAGGTAACTACACTGATCCAAAAATATAAACGCAACATGTGAAGTGTTAGTCTCATGACATGAACTGAAATAAGACCTCTCAGATATGTTCCATACGTGCAAAAAAAGCTTTTTCATATCGAGTTCACAATTCGTTTTTAAAAAAACCCTGTTGTGAGCATTTTTGCCTTCGCTAAAAATAATCTATTCACCGGACAGATGTGGCATATCAAGAAGCTGATTAAACAACAACATTGGGGCGGCAGGGTAGCCTAGTGGTTAGAGCGTAGAGGCGGCAGGGTAGCCTAGTGGTTAGAGCGTAGAGGCGGCAGGGTAGCCTAGTGGTTAGAGCGTAGAGGCGGCAGGGTAGCCTAGTGGTTAGAGCGTAGAGGCGGCAGGGTAGCCTAGTGGTTAGAGCGTAGAGGCGGCAGGGTAGCCTAGTGGTTAGAGCGTAGAGGCGGCAGGGTAGCCTAGTGGTTAGAGCGTAGAGGCGGCAGGGTAGCCTAGTGGTTCGAGCGTAGAGGCGGCAGGGTAGCCTAGTGGTTAGAGCGTAGAGGAGGCAGGGTAGCCTAGTGGTTAGAGCGTAGAGGAGGCAGGGTAGCCTAGTGGTTAGAGCGTAGAGGAGGCAGGGTAGCCTAGTGGTTAGAGCGTAGAGGAGGCAGGGTAGCCTAGTGGTTAGAGCGTAGAGGAGGCAGGGTAGCCTAGTGGTTAGAGCGTAGAGGAGGCAGGGTAGCCTAGTGGTTAGAGCGTAGAGGCGGCAGGGTAGCCTAGTGGTTAGAGCGTAGAGGCGGCAGGGTAGCCTAGTGGTTAGAGCGTAGAGGCGGCAGGGTAGCCTAGTGGTTAGAGCGTAGAGGCGGCAGGGTAGCCTAGTGGTTAGAGCGTAGAGGCGGCAGGGTAGCCTAGTGGTTAGAGCGTAGAGGCGGCAGGGTAGCCTAGTGGTTAGAGCGTAGAGGCGGCAGGGTAGCCTAGTGGTTAGAGCGTAGAGGCGGCAGGGTAGCCTAGTGGTTAGAGCGTAGAGGCGGCAGGGTAGCCTAGTGGTTAGAGCGTAGAGGCGGCAGGGTAGCCTAGTGGTTAGAGCGTAGAGGAGGCAGGGTAGCCTAGTGGTTAGAGCGTAGAGGAGGCAGGGTAGCCTAGTGGTTAGAGCGTAGAGGAGGCAGGGTAGCCTAGTGGTTAGAGCGTAGAGGCGGCAGGGTAGCCTAGTGGTTAGAGCGTAGAGGCGGCAGGGTAGCCTAGTGGTTAGAGCGTAGAGGCGGCAGGGTAGCCTAGTGGTTAGAGCGTAGAGGCGGCAGGGTAGCCTAGTGGTTAGAGCGTAGAGGCGGCAGGGTAGCCTAGTGGTTAGAGCGTAGAGGCGGCAGGGTAGCCTAGTGGTTAGAGCGTAGAGGCGGCAGGGTAGCCTAGTGGTTAGAGCGTAGAGGCGGCAGGGTAGCCTAGTGGTTAGAGCGTAGAGGCGGCAGGGTAGCCTAGTGGTTAGAGCGTAGAGGCGGCAGGGTAGCCTAGTGGTTAGAGCGTAGAGGCGGCAGGGTAGCCTAGTGGTTAGAGCGTAGAGGCGGCAGGGTAGCCTAGTGGTTAGAGCGTAGAGGCGGCAGGGTAGCCTAGTGGTTAGAGCGTAGAGGCGGCAGGGTAGCCTAGTGGTTAGAGCGTAGAGGCGGCAGGGTAGCCTAGTGGTTAGAGCGTAGAGGCGGCAGGGTAGCCTAGTGGTTAGAGCGTAGAGGCGGCAGGGTAGCCTAGTGGTTAGAGCGTAGAGGCGGCAGGGTAGCCTAGTGGTTAGAGCGTAGAGGCGGCAGGGTAGCCTAGTGGTTAGAGCGTAGAGGCGGCAGGGTAGCCTAGTGGTTAGAGCGTAGAGGCGGCAGGGTAGCCTAGTGGTTAGAGCGTAGAGGCGGCAGGGTAGCCTAGTGGTTAGAGCGTAGAGGCGGCAGGGTAGCCTAGTGGTTAGAGCGTAGAGGCGGCAGGGTAGCCTAGTGGTTAGAGCGTAGAGGTGGCAGGGTAGCCTAGTGGTTAGAGCGTAGAGGCGGCAGGGTAGCCTAGTGGTTAGAGCGTAGAGGCGGCAGGGTAGCCTAGTGGTTAGAGCGTAGAGGCGGCAGGGTAGCCTAGTGGTTAGAGCGTAGAGGCGGCAGGGTAGCCTAGTGGTTAGAGCGTAGAGGCGGCAGGGTAGCCTAGTGGTTAGAGCGTAGAGGCGGCAGGGTAGCCTAGTGGTTAGAGCGTAGAGGCGGCAGGGTAGCCTAGTGGTTAGAGCGTAGAGGCGGCAGGGTAGCCTAGTGGTTAGAGCGTAGAGGCGGCAGGGTAGCCTAGTGGTTAGAGCGTAGAGGCGCCAGGGTAGCCTAGTGGTTAGAGCGTAGAGGCGCCAGGGTAGCCTAGTGGTTAGTGTAGAGGCACCAGGGTAGCCTAGTGCTCGTCGTCCTCACCTCACCAGGGTCTTGACCTGAATGCAGTTTGGCGTCGTAACCCGACTTCAGTGGGTAAATGGTCACCTTCAGTGGCCAATGACGCGCTGAAGAAGTGCTCTCTAGACGGATGAATCCCCGGTTCCAACTGTACCCGGTGTGTTTGGCGTTGTTGTGTGGTCAAGCGGTTTGCTGACGTCAACGTTGTGAACAGAGTGCCCCGTGGTGGAGGTGGGGTTATAGTATGGTGGGGTTATAGTATGGTGGGGTTATAGTATGGTGGGGTTATAGTATGGGGCAGGCATGACGTTGTGAACAGAGTGTCATCGTGGTGGAGGTGGGGTTATAGCATGGGGCAGGCATAAGCTACGGACAACAAACACGATGGCGATTTGAATACACAGGGATGTAGATGATGAGATCCCGAGGCCCCATTGTTTCAGCACGACGATGAATGGGCCCCATGTCGCAAGAAATCTGTACACAGTTTCCGGAAGGCTGGTAATGTCCCGTTCTTCCATGGCCTGCATACGCTCCTCCACTCTGGATCGACATGTAGGACTGTGTTCCAGTTCCCGCCAATATCCAGCAACTTCAACACAGCCATTTGAATCAGAGTGGGACAACATTCCACAGGCCACAATCAACAGCCTGATTAACTCTTATGTGAAGGAGATGTGTCACACTGCATGAGGTAAATGGTTTGTCACATCAGACTGGTTTTCTGATCCACGCCCTTACCTTTTTTTGGATAAGGTGTCTGTGACCAACAGATTCATATCTCTGTATTCACAGTTGTGTGAAATCTATAGATTAGGGCCTGATGAATTTATTTCAATTGACTGATTTATTTGAAATCGGGTGTGCTACTACTTGGCTGGCGCAGAAACCTCTCCCTCAGGGAAGATTACGCAGTCCTGCTCAGAACTGATATTGAACTAAAGTGAACCCACCCTAAAAGTGACTGGGCTCAGCACTGATATTGAACTACAGTGAACCCACCCTAAAAGTGACTGGGCTCAGCACTGATATTGAACTAAAGTGAACCCACCCTAAAAGTGATTTGAACTCTTCTCCCGGTAGGAAATCAGAGATCGAGTACTATGCGATGCTGGCTAAGACTGGGGTCCACCACTACAGTGGGAACAACATAGAGCTTGGCACGGCCTGTGGAAAGTACTTCAGAGTCTGTACCCTGGCCATCATTGACCCTGGTGAGTGTGTGTGTGTGTGTGTAAACTGTTATTCTCTCACTACTGGTTTCTAGAATGTAACTTGTCATTATTTTCTAATCATCCACAGGGGACTCAGACATCATCAGGAGTATGCCTGATCAGCCACAGGGGGAGAAGTAGTCTAGTTGCTTCTCTTCCGTTTCTCTGTAGATGTATTTTGGTATAAATAAATCGACTTCAAGATGACCCAGTTGTTTTTGTCATATGTTTAGTCATTGACATGTAATTGTAGTACAATGGAAGAAATTGTGGAAGAGACTAAGAAATGTGGGCACTCGTGTTTTTTTTTTTTTCTACATCAAGCTTGCATTGTAATGAAGAGGGTCACCCCCTGGCGTTCAGTCACCCCCCTGGTGTTGGGTCACCCCCCTGGTGTTGGGTCACCCCCCTGGTGTTGGGTCACCCCCCTGGTGTTGGGTCACCCCCCTGGTGTTGGGTCACCCCCTGGTGTTCAGTCACCCCGGTGTTAATGGACTGTAGTAGAGCCACAAAGGCCAAAAGGCACAATACCATCTTCACATGTCACAACTAGTGTATCGGACTCTCCTGTAATAAACATTACCACTTTTAGATGGGGACCATATAATTGGTCCCAACAGTCGACAACAATTCCTTCACTGAAATAATAGATTGTTAGTGGTCACTCACAACACAGCAATATAAATCTGTCATTGGGTACTGTCAAACTCACAGAGCACAGTCCAGGGATGTATTCATTCTGCCTAATGGGTTCAAAACATTTCCCAACTAAAACTATAGTTGCTATTGGACAAATACAAGTAGGATTCGTTTGCTTGTTTTTAACAACAGAATCGTCAGAATGAATACACTTGTTCTGGTTGAGTTCAGACCCTCTACAGCCCATCCTAATGTTCCAGTTTAGTCTCGGTGTGGGTTGGTTCACGACTTCCACTCCAGACGTTCTAGGTTTCTCCAGAACATTAGGACGAGACTACAATGTAATCGCAAGATTAGTTAATTCACTTGTGTTTGGCCTTAGTGGCCAGAGCCTGTAGGTTAGCCGGTCCTCCCCACACTGTCCCGAACACGTCCCTCTCAGTCCTCAGGGCCACCTCCAGGGGGAGCTCTCTCCCAGACACCACCACGCTCTTTATGGCTCTGATGACCGGGGCTGGACCCGCGGTGTAGCATCCCAACCACTGCTCTGCCTCCAGGAGGGCATTGGCTCCAGACCCAGCCAGGGAACCTTCCAGGACCCTGTCCGCAAGCCCAATCTGAAGCCCCATCTCTGGGTCTATTTTCAAAGCGCCACCCAGCATCTTCAGGGCGTTCTGGCCGCCTACGATGCGTACCAATCTAGCTGCACCGCCCCAACCAGGGACCAGACCCATGTGTTTATGGACAAACTGGATCACACCGCCCGGCGCCATCAACCTAGCAGGGAGAGACCGGGAACGTTTGTTTTTACAGATTGGAAACTTGGTGGAGTTGTTTTAAAAAAAATATTTCTAGAAAATGCCTTTTTATGTGAACTCTTCTTTTCTCCACTATCTGGATGTAGGCCTAAAGGTTAATAAACACAATGGTGATATCTATGGACAGTGAGTCACGTTACTGTACCTAAAGTCACAGGCAGTAGTGAGTTCAGCTCCTCCCCCCAGTGCGTTCCCTTCCACCAGAGCTACAGACAACAGAGGTAGCCTTCAACAGAGAACACGTGGGTTAGTGTGGCACAGAGCATCTGGTGTGACACGCCGATCTAGAACCTTCTACCACAGAGGGTAGTGTGTAACTACCTCAGTAGTCTGGTCAGGGCATTCTGCATGAACGTACACATCTTCATCCCATCCTGAAAGACAAGATGCTTCGTTTTAGACCAGGAGGTCCAACTCATTCCATGGAGGGCCTGGTAGTGTCTGCTGGTTTTGGGGTTTTTTTCTCTTTCAATTAAGACCTAGACAACCAGATGAGGGGACTTCCTGACTAATTAGTGACCTTAATTCATCAACCAAGGAAGGAAAGAAAGACACTTGGCCCTCCGTGGAATGAGTTTGTGGTTTAGGAAGTCGGATTGGATGGAAGTAGGAGTGCCCCAATACAAATGGGACTGAATAAAAACTGTTCACTGAGCTTTCTACTGGTCTTTCAGAGAGAGAACCTCAGAGAGACTGACCTGAGGGTTGGATATATCTCTGACAACATTGAGGACTGACCTGAGGGTTAGATATATCTCTGACAACATTGAGGACTGACCTGAGGGTTAGATATATCTCTGACAACATTGAGGACTGACCTGAGGGTTAGATATATCTCTGACAACATTGAGGACTGACCTGAGGGTTAGATATATCTCTGACAACATTGAGGACTGACCTGAGGGTTAGATATATCTCTGACAACATTGAGGACTGACCTGAGGGTTAGATATATCTCTGACAACATTGAGGACTGACCTGAGGGTTAGATATATCTCTGACAACATTGAGGACTGACCTGAGGGTTAGATATATCTCTGACAACATTGAGGACTGACCTGAGGGTTAGATATATCTCTGACAACATTGAGGACTGACCTGAGGGTTAGATATATCTCTGACAACATTGAGGACTGACCTGAGGGTTAGATATATCTCTGACAACATTGAGGACTGACCTGAGGGTTAGATATATCTCTGACAACATTGAGGACTGACCTGAGGGTTGGATATATCTCTGACAGCATTGAGGACTGACCTGAGGGTTGGATATATCTCTGCCAACATTGAGGACTGACCTGAGGGTTAGATATATCTCTGACAACATTGAGGACTGGCCTGAGGGTTGGATATATCTCTGACAACATTGAGGACTGACCTGAGGGTTAGATATATCTCTGACAACATTGAGGACTGACCTGAGGATTGGATATATCTCTGACAACATTGAGGACTGACCTGAGGATTGGATATAGCCCTGACTGCGTTGAGGTCTGACCCAGAGCAGAATGTCCCAGCAGCCCCCTGGATGATGAGACCTTTGCCCTCCGTCCACTCCTCTAGCTGGGACACCCTCTCCTCCAGCTCCACCATCATGGAACCTGGAGAAAACAGGGTAGTGTTCAGTAGGGATAAAACGTTTTGAACCTGAATGAAACAGGGAGGTACAACCTGAACATGTTCAATATGACCTTTTAAAAAAAAAAAACCGGATTAAACAACATCTCACGGAACGACGGAGAATGTGAGGGGACACAAACAAACACACATTGTTTTGTTGTATTGTTAAATGGTTTTGTAATTGTAAGTCCTTGTCCATCAGTGTATCAGTGTTCTGTTGTCATGTTTTGTGTTGTTTTTGTGGACCTCCCAGAATGAGCAGCTGCTGCTTCTGCAAAAGCTAATGGAGATCCGAATAAACACGTTTTTTTTTTTTTGTTGGTCATCTGTTGCGAAACGTCTTGCTACAGTGTGCCCTACTCAACACGACCCAGTTCATTGAGCACCAGCCCCCTTAGTTCCACTGTCATTCTCAGGAGAAACAAAGAGTGGGAAATATAAAATGAAATATATTTTTCACTCCGTTTGGTGAAGAGAAAACCGAAGAGAATCGGAGTGATATTTAGTCTGAATTGCAGGTCAGCAAAGAGCAACACTCGGATCAATTAATACAATATAACATTAGGCAGTGCTTCCATACCAGAGAAAGCGTTCATGCGAGCAGGGTTGTTGACGGTCAGTACCGCGATGCCCGACTCCTGTTTGACAAGGTCTATAGATCCCCCAGGGAAAGCTTGGAGTTTCTCTCTGATCTCCTTCTCCTGGAACCCCTTGGCAGCGGTGTAAACTGATCCAATGCCCCTGAGGAGGTGCTGCCCCCAGGCACCAGGCCGACTGCCCCCGAGGAGGTGCTGCCCCCAGGCACCAGGCCGACTGCCCCCGAGGAGGTGCTGCCCCCAGGCACCAAGCCGACTGCCCCCGAGGAGGTGCTGCCTGGCTGCAGACAGAACCATGCTGCTACCAGGGAAAGGTAGGAGAGAAGGATGGAGGGATAGAAACAGACAGGAGAGGGACTGAGGAAGAGGAGGAGAGAGAGAAACAAAAAGGAGAGGAAGAGCAAGGGAGGGAAACAGAGAGGAATCAGCACTGTTATTGAACTGTAAAACAGTTGGCCAGAGTTGGTTGCTAGGTCGTATGTGTGCAGCTACCAGTCCATAATAGTCCTCTGTCTGTGCTAACTGAGGCAGATAGACAGTAGCTCAGGTCCAAGGGCATGCGTCCGGTCCCAACTAAGAGATCTACGCATGCGCATCTGACCCGTGCAGAGGCACCTTATTGTTGTTGCCTTCGAGCGATGGGCAAGAGCTAGCTGACTAACCATGTCCTTCAGTTATATCCTCTTTATAAAAATGTGGATTTCTAAAAGCGTAGACTTTAACATCCCCAAAAGTACTGTGGAAAAAACGTCCCTAACAACCTGATAATTAGGTGAAATAACATAAGAAGCTACAACTTAAAAACATTCACAAACCTGTGCTGTCTGATAGCTCAATGTTGTGGTGTTACATTGAACCTTCGCCCCCCGGAAACATGAACCAGTGAACAAGGAACTTGGCCAGCTGCACTTCGCTGGAACCGACACACGAGGGCAAGCGAACACTCCCATCATTCAGAATGATTGATTCTATGTAGTTTTACTAAAGAGAATTGTGGTGTACACTCATTTTTCGGTTCACCGTACCGTCTAGTAATTATATATGTCGTTCAAAAATGATTCAAACATGCCGTGCTATCAGTTCACCTCCTTTTTTTTCTCAACTTTTATTTTTATTTAACCTTTATTTAATTAGGCAAGTCAGTTAAGAACAACATTTTAATTACAATGACAGCCTACCAACAGCCAAAAAGGCTTTCTGCGGGAACAGGGGCTGAAAAAAATTAAATAAATAAAAAATACATTTAAAAAAAAATGGAAATACCTCCTCCTGATATCACCACCTTTCCTCTCTCCCTCCTCCTGATATCCCCACCTTTCCTCTCTCCCTCCTCCTGATATCCCCACCTTACCTCTCTCCCTCCTCCTGATATCCCCTCCTTTCCTCTCTCCCTCCTCCTGATATCTCCTCCTTTCCTCTCTCCCTCCTCCTGATATCCCCACCTCCTCTCTCCCTCCTCCTGATATCCCCACCTCCTCTCTCCCTCCTCCTGATATCACCACCTTTCCTCTCTCCCTCCTCCTGATATCACCACCTTTCCTCTCTCCCTCGTCCTGATATCACCACCTTTCCTCTCCCTCCTCCTGATATCTCCACCTTTCCTCTCTCCCTCCTCCTGATATCTCCACCTTTCCTCTCTCCCTCCTCCTGATATCCCCACCTTTCCTCTCTACCTCCTCCTGATATCCCCAACTTTCTTCTCTCCCTCCTCCTGATATCACCACCTTTCCTCTCTCCCTCTTCCTGATATCCCCATCTTTCCTCTCTCCCTCCTCCTGATATCCCCACCTCTCTCCCTCCTCCTGATATCCCCACCTCTCTTCCTCCTCCTGATATCCCCACCTTTCCTCTCTCCCTCCTCCTGATATCCCCACCTTTCCTCTCTACCTCCTCCTGATATCCCCACCTCTCTCCCTCCTCCTGATATCCCCACCTTTCCTCTCTACCTCCTCCTGATATCCCCACCTTACCTCTCTCCCTCCTCCTGATATCCCCACCTTTCCTCTCTACCTCCTCCTGATATCCCCACCTTTCCTCTCTACCCTCTCCTGATATCCCCACCTTTCCTCTCTACCTCCTCCTGATATCCCCACCTTTCCTCTCTACCTCCTCCTGATATCCCCACCTTTCTTCTCTCCCTCCTCCTGATATCCCCACCTCTCTCCCTCCTCCTGATATCCCCACCTTTCCTCTCTACCTCCTCCTGATATCCCCACCTTTCCTATCTACCTCCTCCTGATATCCCCACCTTTCCTCTCTACCTCCTCCTGATATCCCCACCTTTCCTCTCTACCTCCTCCTGATATCCCCACCTTTCCTCTCTACCTCCTCCTGATATCCCCACCTTTCCTCTCTCCCTCCTCCTGATATCCCCACCTTTCTTCTCTACCTCCTCCTGATATCCCCACCTTTCTTCTCTACCTCCTCCTGATATCCCCACCTTTCCTCTCTCCCTCCTCCTGATATCCCCACCTTTCCTCTCTCCCTCCTCCTGATATCCCCACCTCTCTCCCTCCTCCTGATATCCCCACCTTTCTTCTCTACCTCCTCCTGATATCCCCACCTTTCTTCTCTCCCTCCTCCTGATATCCCCACCTTTCTTCTCTACCTCCTCCTGATATCCCCACCTTTCTTCTCTCCCTCCTCCTGATATCCCCACCTTTCCTCTCTACCTCCTCCTGATATCCCCACCTTTCTTCTCTCCCTCCTCCTGATATCCCCACCTTTCCTCTCTACCTCCTCCTGATATCCCCACCTTTCCTCTCTACCTCCTCCTGATATCCCCACCTTTCCTCTCTCCCTCCTCCTGATATCCCCATCTTTCTTCTCTACCTCCTCCTGATATCCCCACCTTTCTTCTCTACCTCCTCCTGATATCCCCACCTTTCCTCTCTCCCTCCTCCTGATATCCCCACCTTTCCTCTCTCCCTCCTCCTGATATCCCCACCTCTCTCCCTCCTCCTGATATCCCCACCTTTCTTCTCTACCTCCTCCTGATATCCCCACCTTTCCTCTCTCCCTCCTCCTGATATCCCCACCTTTCCTCTCTCCCTCCTCCTGATATCCCCAACTTTCTTCTCTCCCTCCTCCTGATATCACCACCTTTCCTCTCTCCCTCTTCCTGATATCCCCATCTTTCCTCTCTCCCTCCTCCTGATATCCCCACCTCTCTCCCTCCTCCTGATATCCCCACCTCTCTCCCTCCTCCTGATATCCCCACCTTTACTCTCTCCCTCCTCCTGATTTTCATTTATTTGTGGGGAAAAAAAATCTTTGCAGTTCACTTTATATTCATGTAAGGGTTGTCTCCTTAGTTTAGCAGATTGGATGTTTGATATAAAACACACACCAACCATAATTCTGCCATAGAGTCTCCACACAGTGTGTAAGATCACATGGCAGTAGGAAAAGAGCTTCCTTCTGCCTGCCTCCATTCATTCCCCTGTTATAAACAAAGCACTCTGTCTCTCCCTCCTCCTGATATCCCCACCTCTCTCCCTCCTCCTGATATCCCCACCTCTCTCCCTCCTCCTGATATCCCCACCTTTCCTCTCTCCCTCCTCCTGATATCCCCACCTTTCCTCTCTACCTCCTCCTGATATCCCCACCTCTCTCCCTCCTCCTGATATCCCCACCTTTCCTCTCTCCCTCCTCCTGATATCCCCACCCCTCTCCCTCCTCCTGATATCCCCACCTTTCTTCTCTACCTCCTCCTGATATCCCCACCTTTCTTCTCTCCCTCCTCCTGATATCCCCACCTTTCTTCTCTACCTCCTCCTGATATCCCCACCTTTCTTCTCTCCCTCCTCCTGATATCCCCACCTTTCCTCTCTACCTCCTCCTGATATCCCCACCTTTCTTCTCTCCCTCCTCCTGATATCCCCACCTTTCCTCTCTACCTCCTCCTGATATCCCCACCTTTCCTCTCTACCTCCTCCTGATATCCCCACCTTTCCTCTCTCCCTCCTCCTGATATCCCCATCTTTCTTCTCTACCTCCTCCTGATATCCCCACCTTTCTTCTCTACCTCCTCCTGATATCCCCACCTTTCCTCTCTCCCTCCTCCTGATATCCCCACCTTTCCTCTCTCCCTCCTCCTGATATCCCCACCTCTCTCCCTCCTCCTGATATCCCCACCTTTCCTCTCTCCCTCCTCCTGATATCCCCACCTTTCCTCTCTACCTCCTCCTGATATCCCCACCTTTCCTCTCTACCTCCTCCTGATATCCCCACCTTTCCTCTCTACCTCCTCCTGATATCCCCACCTTTCCTCTCTACCTCCTCCTGATATCCCCACCTTTCCTCTCTCCCTCCTCCTGATATCCCCACCTTTCTTCTCTACCTCCTCCTGATATCCCCACCTTTCTTCTCTAACTCCTCCTGATATCCCCACCTTTCCTCTCTCCCTCCTCCTGATATCCCCACCTTTCCTCTCTCCCTCCTCCTGACATCCCCACCTCTCTCCCTCCTACTGATATCCCCACCTTTCTTCTCTACCTCCTCCTGATATCCCCACCTTTCTTCTCTCCCTCCTCCTGATATCCCCACCTTTCTTCTCTACCTCCTCCTGATATCCCCACCTTTCTTCTCTCCCTCCTCCTGATATCCCCACCTTTCCTCTCTACCTCCTCCTGATATCCCCACCTTTCTTCTCTCCCTCCTCCTGATATCCCCACCTTTCCTCTCTACCTCCTCCTGATATCCCCACCTTTCCTCTCTACCTCCTCCTGATATCCCCACCTTTCCTCTCTCCCTCCTCCTGATATCCCCATCTTTCTTCTCTACCTCCTCCTGATATCCCCACCTTTCTTCTCTACCTCCTCCTGATATCCCCACCTTTCCTCTCTCCCTCCTCCTGATATCCCCACCTCTCTCCCTCCTCCTGATATCCCCACCTTTCTTCTCTACCTCCTCCTGATATCCCCACCTTTCCTCTCTCCCTCCTCCTGATATCCCCACCTTTCCTCTCTACCTCCTCCTGATATCCCCAACTTTCTTCTCTCCCTCCTCCTGATATCACCACCTTTCCTCTCTCCCTCTTCCTGATATCCCCATCTTTCCTCTCTCCCTCCTCCTGATATCCCCACCTTTCTTCTTTACCTCCTCCTGATATCCCCACCTTTCTTCTCTCCCTCCTCCTGATATCCCCACCTTTCCTCTCTACCTCCTCCTGATATCCCCACCTTTCTTCTCTCCCTCCTCCTGATATCCCCACCTTTCCTCTCTACCTCCTCCTGATATCCCCACCTTTCCTCTCTCCCTCCTCCTGATATCCCCATCTTTCTTCTCTACCTCCTCCTGATATCCCCACCTTTCTTCTCTACCTCCTCCTGATATCCCCACCTTTCCTCTCTCCCTCCTCCTGATATCCCCACCTCTCTCCCTCCTCCTGATATCCCCACCTTTCTTCTCTACCTCCTCCTGATATCCCCACCTTTCCTCTCTCCCTCCTCCTGATATCTATGGACAGTGAGTCACGTTACTGTACCTAAAGTCACAGGCAGTAGTGAGTTCAGCTCCTCCCCCCAGTGCGTTCCTTTCCACCAGAGCTACAGACAACAGGGGTAGCCTTCAACAGAGAACACGTGGGTTAGAGTGGCACAGAGCATCTGGTGTGACACGCCGATCTAGAACTTTCTACCACAGAGGGTAGTGTGTAACTACCTCAGTAGTCTGGTCAGGGCATTCTGCATGAACGTACACATCTTCATCCCATCCTGAAAGACAAGACGCTTCGTTTTAGACCAGGAGGTCCAACTCATTCCATGGAGGGCCTGGTAGTGTCTGCTGGTTTTGGGGGGGTTTTTCTCTTTCAATTAAGACCTAGACAACCAGGTGAGGGGACTTCCTGACTAATTAGTGACCTTAATTCATCAACCAAGGAAGGAAAGAAGGACACTCGGCCCTCCGTGGAATGAGTTTGACACGTGGTTTAGGAAGTCAGATTGGATGGAAGTAGGAGTGCCCCAAGTGAATAAAAACTGTTCACTGAGCTTTCTACTGGTCTTTCAGAGAGAGAACCTCAGAAATACTGACCTGAGGGTTGGATATATCTCTGACAACATTGAGGACTGACCTGAGGGTTGGATATATCTCTGACAACATTGAGGACTGACCTGAGGGTTGGATATATCTCTGACAACATTGAGGACTGACCTGAGGGTTGGATATATCTCTGACAACATTGAGGACTGACCTGAGGGTTGGATATATCTCTGACAACATTGAGGACTGACCTGAGGGTTGGATATATCTCTGACAACATTGAGGACTGACCTGAGGGTTAGATATATCTCTGACAATATTGAGGACTGACCTGAGGATTGGATATAGCCCTGACTGCGTTGAGGTCTGACCCAGAGCAGAATTTCCCAGCAGCCCCCTGGATGATGAGACCTTTGCCCTCCGTCCACTCCTCTAGCTGGGACACCCTCTCCTCCAGCTCCACCATCATGGAACCTGGAGAAAACAGGGTAGTGTTCAGTAGGGATAAAACGTTTTGAACCTGAATGAAACAGGGAGGTACAACCTGAACATGTTCAATATGAGGTGGAGGATTGACGAGAGACAAACTGCTTCTCTTCTAGTTTTCATGAGAAATATTACTGTGATGAAAATTCTAGATAGTCTGTCTAATCAAATAACATTCAGCTCAGACACCCATACATACCCCACAAGACATGCCACCAGGGGTCTCTTCAGACACCCATACATACCCCACAAGACATGCCACCAGGGGTCTCTTCAGACACCCATACATACCCCACAAGACATGCCACCAGGGGTCTCTTCAGACACCTATACATACCCCACAAGACCTGCCACCAGGGGTCTCTTCAGACACCCAGACATACCCCACAAGACATGCCACCAGGGGTCTCTTCAGACACCTATACATACCCCACAAGACATGCCACGAGGGGTCTCCACACATTCATACATACCCCACAAGACATGCCACCAGGGGTCTCTTCAGACACCCATACATACCCCACAAGACCTGCCACCAGGGGTCTCTTCAGACACCCAGACATACCCCACAAGACATGCCACCAGGGGTCTCTTCAGACACCTATACATACCCCACAAGACATGCCACCAGGGGTCTCTTCACACATTCATACATACCCCACAAGACATGCCACCAGGGGTCTCTTCAGACACCCATACATACCCCACAAGACATGCCACCAGGGGTCTCTTCAGACACCCATATATAACCCACAAGACATTCCACCAGGGGTCTCTTCAGACACCAAGCCATACCCCACTAGACATGCCACCAGGTGTCTCCTCAGACACCTATACACATGCCACCAGGGGTCTCTTCAGACATTCATACCTACCCCACAAGACGTGCCACCAGGGGTCTCTTCAGACACCCAGACATACCCCACAAGACATGCCACCAGGGGTCCCTTCACAGTTCCCAAGTCCAAACTGAATTCACGGCAAAGCACAGTATTACACAGAGCCATGATCGCATGGAACTCCCATCTCCCAATTACAGCTCCCAGCGAACAGCAAAATTACCTTTTAAAAAAAACCCAGATTAAACAACATCTCACGGAACGACGGAGACTGTGATGGGACACAAACAAACACACATTGTTTTGTTGTATTGTTAAATGGGTTTATAATTGTAAGTCCTTGTCCATCAGTGTATCAGTGTTCTGTTGTCATGTTTTGTGTTGTTTTTGTGGACCTCCCAGGATGAGCAGCTGCTGCTTCTGCAAAAGCTAATGGAGATCCGAATAAACACATATTTTTTTTGTTGGTCATCTGTTGCAAAACGTCTTGCTACAGTGTGCCCTACTCAACACAACCCAGTTCATTGAGCACCAGCCCCCTTAGTTCCACTGTCATTCTCAGGAGAAACAAAGAGTGGGAAATATAAAGTGAAATATATTTTTCACTCCGTTTGGTGAAGAGAAAACCGAAGAGAATCGGAGTGATATTTAGTCTGAATTGCAGGTCAGCAAAGAGCAACACTCGGATCAATTAATACAATATAACATTAGGCAGTGCTTCCATACCAGAGAAAGCGTTCATGCGAGCAGGGTTGTTGACGGTCAGTACCGCGATGCCCGACTCCTGTTTGACAAGGTCTATAGATCCCCCAGGGAAAGCTTGGAGTTTCTCTCTGATCTCCTTCTCCTGGAACCCCTTGGCAGCGGTGTAAACTGATCCAATGCCCCTGAGGAGGTGCTGCCCCCAGGCACCAGGCCGACTGCCCCCGAGGAGGTGCTGCCCCCAGGCACCAGGCCGACTGCCCCCGAGGAGGTGCTGCCCCCAGGCACCAAGCCGACTGCCCCCGAGGAGGTGCTGCCTGGCTGCAGACAGAACCATGCTGCTACCAGGGAAAGGTAGGAGAGAAGGATGGAGGGATAGAAACAGACAGGAGAGGGACTGAGGAAGAGGAGGAGAGAGAGAAACAAAAAGGAGAGGAAGAGCAAGGGAGGGAAACAGAGAGGAATCAGCACTGTTATTGAACTGTAAAACAGTTGGCCAGAGTTGGTTGCTAGGTCGTATGTGTGCAGCTACCAGTCCATAATAGTCCTCTGTCTGTGCTAACTGAGGCAGATAGACAGTAGCTCAGGTCCAAGGGCATGCGTCCGGTCCCAACTAAGAGATCTACGCATGCGCATCTGACCCGTGCAGAGGCACCTTATTGTTGTTGCCTTCGAGCGATGGGCAAGAGCTAGCTGACTAACCATGTCCTTCAGTTATATCCTCTTTATAAAAATGTGGATTTCTAAAAGCGTAGACTTTAACATCCCCAAAAGTACTGTGGAAAAAACGTCCCTAACAACCTGATAATTAGGTGATATAACATAAGAAGCGACATCTTAAAATATTTCACAAACCTGTGCTGTTTGATAGCTCAATGTTGTGGTGTTACATTGAAACCTCTCCCCCCGGAAACATGAACCAGTGAACAAGGAACTTGGCCAGCTGCACTTCGCTGGAACCGACACACGAGGGCAAGCGAACACTCCCATCATTCAGAATGATTGATTCTATGTAGTTTTACTAAAGAGAATTGTGGTGTACACTCATTTTTCGGTTCACCGTACCGTCGAGTAATTATATATGTCGTTCAAAAATGATTCAAACATGCCGTGATATCAGTTCACCCCCTTTGTTACTCGACATTTATTTTTATTTAACCTTTATTTAATTAGGCAAGTCAGTTAAGAACACATCTTTATTTACAATGACAGCCTACCAGAAGGCAAAAGGCCTTTGCGGGGACAGGGGCTGAAAAAAATAAATAAATAAAAAATACATTTAGAAAAAAGTAAATAAATGCTCCTGATATCCCTGCCTTTCTTCTCTACCTCCTCCTGATATCCCTGCCTTTCCTCTCTCCCTCCTCCTGATATCCCCACCTTTCTTCTCTCCCTCCTCCTGATATCACCACCTTTCCTCTCTCCCTCCTCCTGATATCACCACCTTTCCTCTTTCCCTCCTCCTGATATCCCCACCTTTCCTCTCTCCCTCCTCCTGATATCCCCACCTTTCCTCTCTACCTCCTCCTGATATCCCTGCCTTTCCTCTCTACCTCCTCCTGATATCCCTGCCTTTCTTCTCTACCTCCTCCTGATATCCCTGCCTTTCCTCTCTCCCTCCTCCTGATATCACCACCTTTCCTCTCTCCCTCCTCCTGATATCACCACCTTTCCTCTTTCCCTCCTCCTGATATCCCCACCTTTCCTCTCTCCCTCCTCCTGATATCCCCACCTTTCCTCTCTCCCTCCTCCTGATATCCCCACCTTTCCTCTCTACCTCCTCCTGATATCCCCACTTTTCTTCTCTCCCTCCTCCTGATATCACCACCTTTCCTCTCTCCCTCCTCCTGATATCCCCACCTTTCCTCTCTCCCTCCTCCTGATATCCCCACCTTTCCTCTCTCCCTCCTCCTGATATCCCCACCTCTCTCCCTCCTCCTGATATCCCCACCTTTCCTCTCTCCCTCCTCCTGATATCCCCACCTTTCCTCTCTACCTCCTCCTGATATCCCCACCTTTCCTCTCTACCTCCTCCTGATATCCCTACCTCTCTCCCTCCTCCTGATATCCCCACCTTTCCTCTCTACCTCCTCCTGATATCCCCACCTTTCCTCTCTACCTCTTTCTGATATCCCCACCTTTCCTCTCTACCTCCTCCTGATATCCCCACCTTTCTTCTCTCCCTCCTCCTGATATCACCACCTTTCCTCTCTCCCTCCTCCTGATATCCCCACCTTTCTTCTCTCCCTCCTCCTGATATCACCACCTTTCCTCTCTCCCTCCTCCTGATATCACCACCTTTCCTCTCTCCCTCCTCTTGATATCCCCACCTTTCCTCTCTACCTACTCCTGATATCCCCACCTTTCCTCTCTACCTCCTCCTGATATCCCCACCTTTCCTCTCTACCTCCTCCTGATATCCCCACCTTTCCTCTCTACCTCCTCTTGATATCCCCACCTTTCCTCTCTACCTCCTCCTGATATCCCCACCTTTCCTCTCTCCCTCCTCCTGATATCCCCACCTTTCCTCTCTACCTCCTCCTGATATCCCCACCTTTCCTCTCTACCTCCTCTTGATATCCCCACCTTTCCTCTCTACCTACTCCTGATATCCCCACCTTTCCTCTCTACCTCCTCCTGATATCCCCACCTTTCTTCTCTACCTCCTCCTGATATCCCCACCTTTCCTCTCTACCTCCTCTTGATATCCCCACCTTTCCTCTCTACCTCCTCCTGATATCCCCACCTTTCCTCTCTCCCTCCTCCTGATATCCCCACCTTTCCTCTCTCCCTCCTCCTGATATCCCCACCTTTCCTCTCTCCCTCCTCCTGATATCACCACCTTTCCTCTCTCCCTCCTCCTGATATCCCCACCTTTCCTCTCTACCTCCTCCTGATATCCCCACCTTTCCTCTCTCCCTCCTCCTGATATCCCCACCTTTCCTCTCTCCCTCCTCCTGATATCCCCACCTTTCCTCTACCTCCTCCTGATATCCCCACCTTTCCTCTCTACCTACTCCTGATATCACCACCTTTCCTCTCTACCTCCTCCTGATATCCCCACCTTTCTTCTCTCCCTCCTCCTGATATCCCCACCTTTCCTCTCTCCCTCCTCCTGATATCCCAACCTTTCCTCTCTCCCTCCTCCTGATATCCCTACCTTTCCTCTCTCCCTCCTTCTGATATCCCCACCTTTCCTCTCTACCTCCTCCTGATATCCCCACCTTTCCGCTCTACCTCCTCCTGATATCCCCACCTTTCCGCTCTCCCTCCTTCTGATATCCCCACCTTTCCCCTCTCCCTCCTCCTGATATCCCCACCTTTCCTCTCTCCCTCCTCCTGATATCCCCACCTTTCCTCTACCTCCTCCTGATATCACCACCTTTCTTCTCTACCTCCTTCTGATATCACCTCCTTTCATCTCTACCTCCTCCTGATATCCCCACCGTTCCTCTCTCCCTCCTCCTGATATCCCCACCTTTCCTCTCTACCTCCTCCTGATATCCCAACCTTTCCTCTCTCCCTCCTCCTGATATCCCCACCTTTCCTCTCTACCTACTCCTGATATCACCACCTTTCCTCTCTACCTCCTCCTGATATCCCCACCTTTCTTCTCTCCCTCCTCCTGATATCCCCACCTTTCCTCTCTACCTCCTCCTGATATCCCAACCTTTCCTCTCTCCCTCCTCCTGATATCCCCACCTTTCCTCTCTACCTACTCCTGATATCACCACCTTTCCTCTCTCCCTCCTCCTGATATCCCCACCTTTCCTCTCTCCCTCCTCCTGATATCCCCACCTTTCCTCTCTCCCTCCTGATATCACCACCTTTCCTTTCTCCCTCCTCCTGATATCCCCACCTTTCCTCTCTACCTCCTCCTGATATCCCCACCTTTCCTCTACCTCCTCCTGATATCCCCACCTTTCCTCTCTACCTCCTTCTGATATCCCCACCTTTCCTCTCTACCTCCTCCTGAAATCCCCACCTTTCCTCTCTCCCTCCTGATATCCCCACCTTTCCTCTCTCCCTCCTCCTGATATCCCCACCTCCTCTCTCCCTCCTCCTGATATCACCTCCTTTCCTCTCTCCCTCCTCCTGATATCCCCACCTATCTCCCTCCTCCTGATATCATCTCCTTTCCTCTCTACCTCCTCCTGATATCCCCACCTCTCTCCCTCCTCCTGATATCCCCACCTTTCCTCTCTCCCTCCTCCTGATTTTCCTTTATTTGTGGGGAAAAAAAATCTTTGCAGTTCACTTTATATTCATGTAAGGGTTGTCTCCTTAGTTTAGCAGATTGGATGTTTGATATAAAACACACACCAACCATAATTCTGCTATAGCGTCTCCACACAGTGTGTAAGATCACATGGCAGTAGGAACAGAGCTTCCTTCTGCCTGCCTCCATTCATTCCCCTGTTATAAACAAAGCACTCTTGTCTGAGGAACACATTCAGCTTGCAGGTCCTTATTCAGTCAGGAGAGGAGGCTTTTGTAATAACACATAGTTGGTTACCCCCCACCCCCCCACCCCAGCAGAGAGGTTGGATTCAGAACTCAGATTACAGTAAATCAACTTCTCTCAATTGATATGGGATTGGTCCCATATCAACACTAACCCAATCTGACTGATCCCGAGAGAAGGCCAGGCTTATTCTACAATCACACATACTGATAGTGCTTCTGAAGTACAGCTCTCATCTATGGGTCGGCCTATATCTGTAGAATGCCCTGTTTGTTGTTTCGTCACTCTGGGCTCTGGTCAAACTGTGTCCCAATGGGCCCTGGTCAAACTGTGTCCCAATGGGCCCTGGTCAAACAGTGTCCTAATGGGCCCTGTTCAAACTGTGTCCCAATGGGCCCTGGTCAAACTGTGTCCCAATGGGCCCTGTTCAAACTGTGTCCCAATGGGCCCTGGTCAAACTGTGTCCCAATGGGCCCTGGTCAAACTGTGTCCCAATGGGCCCTGGTCAAACAGTGTCCTAATGGGCCCTGGTCAAACTGTGTCCCAATGGGCCCTGTTCAAACTGTGTCCCAATGGGCCCTGGTCAAACTGTGTCCCAATGGGCCCTGGTCAAACAGTGTCCTAATGGGCCCTGTGTCCCAATGGGCCCTGGTCAAACTGTGTCCCAATGGGCCCTGGTCAAACTGTGTCCCAATGGGCCCTGGTCAAACTGTGTCCCAATGGGCCCTGGTCAAACAGTGTCCTAATGGGCCCTGGTCAAACTGTGTCCCAATGGGCCCTGGTCAAACTGTGTCCCAATGGACACTGGTCAAACTGTGTCCCAATGGGCCCTGGTCAAACTGTGTCCCAATGGACACTGGTCAAACTGTGTCCCAATGGGCCCTGGTCAAACTGTGTCCCAATGGACCCTGGTCAAACTGTGTCCCAATGGACCCTGGTCAAACTGTGTCCCAATGGGCTCTGGTCAAAGGTGGTGCTTTAAATAGGACATACTGCATTCCAATGGGCCCTGTGATGTCATCTCTTTAGGGTAGTTACATATGTGATGTCACCTCTCCAGGGTAGTTAAATGTGTGATGTCACCTCTCCAGGGTAGTTATATGTGTGATGTCACCTCTCCAGGGTAGTTAAATGTGTGATGTCACCTCTCCAGGGTAGTTAAATGTGTGATGTCATCTCTCCAGGGTAGTTACATGTGTCTAACTCAGGTGATGGTTATACTGTATCTAACAGGTGATGTTTATACTGTGTCTAACAGGTGATGTTTATACTGTGTCTAACAGGTGATGTTTATACTGTGTCTAACAGGTGATGTTTATACTGTGTCTAACAGGTGATGTTTATACTGTGTCTAACAGGTGATGTTTATACTGTGTCTAACTCAGGTGATGTTTATACTGTATCTAACTCAGGTGATGTTTATACTGTGTCTAACAGGTGATGTTTATACTGTGTCTAACAGGTGATGTTTATACTGTGTCTAACAGGTGGTGTTTATACTGTGTCTAACTCAGGTGATGTTTATACTGTATCTAACTCAGGTGATGTTTATACTGTGTCTAACAGGTGATGTTTATACTGTGTCTAACTCAGGTGATGTTTATACTGTATCTAACTCAGGTGATGTTTATACTGTGTCTAACAGGTGATGTTTATACTGTGTCTAACAGGTGATGTTTATACTGTGTCTAACAGGTGGTGTTTATACTGTGTCTAACTCAGGTGATGTTTATACTGTATCTAACTCAGGTGATGTTAATACTGTGTCTAACTCAGGTGATGTTTATACTGTGTCTAACAGGTGATGTTTATACTGTATCTAACTCAGGTGATGTTTATACTGTGTCTAACTCAGGTGATGTTTATACTGTGTCTAACTCAGGTGATGTTTATACTGTATCTAACAGGTGATGTTTATACTGTATCTAACTCAGGTGATGTTTATACTGTATCTAACTCAGGTGATGTTTATACTGTGTCTAACAGGTGATGTTTATACTGTGTCTAACAGGTAATGTTTATACTGTGACTAACAGGTGATGTTTATACTGTATCTAACAGGTGATGTTTATACTGTGTCTAACAGGTGATGTTTATACTGTATCTAACTCAGGTGATGGTTATACTGTATCTAACAGGTGATGGTTATACTGTATCTAACAGGTGATGTTTATACTGTGTCTAACAGGTGATGTTTATACTGTATCTAACAGGTGATGTTTATACTGTGTCTAACTCAGGTGATGTTTATACTGTGTCTAACAGGTGATGTTTATACTGTATCTAACTCAGGTGATGTTTATACTGTGTCTAACTCAGGTGATGTTTATACTGTGTCTAACTCAGGTGATGTTTATACTGTGTCTAACAGGTGATGTTTATACTGTGTCTAACTCAGGTGATGTTTATACTGTGTCTAACTCAGGTGATGTTTATACTGTATCTAACTCAGGTGATGTTTATACTGTGTCTAACTCAGGTGATGTTTATACTGTGTCTAACTCAGGTGATGTTTATACTGTATCTAACAGGTGATGTTTATACTGTGTCTAACAGGTGGTGTTTATACTGTGTCTAACTCAGGTGATGTTTATACTGTATCTAACTCAGGTGATGTTTATACTGTGTCTAACTCAGGTGATGTTTATACTGTGTCTAACAGGTGATGTTTATACTGTATCTAACTCAGGTGATGTTTATACTGTATCTAACTCAGGTGATGTTTATACTGTGTCTAACTCAGGTGATGTTTATACTGTGTCTAACAGGTGATGTTTATACTGTATCTAACTCAGGTGATGTTTATACTGTGTCTAACAGGTGATGTTTATACTGTATCTAACTCAGGTGATGTTTATACTGTGTCTAACTCAGGTGATGTTTATACTGTGTCTAACAGGTGATGTTTATACTGTGTCTAACAGGTGATGTTTATACTGTGTCTAACTCAGGTCATGTTTATACTGTGTCTAACAGGTGATGTTTATACTGTGTCTAACAGGTGGTGTTTATACTGTGTCTAACAGGTGGTGTTTATACTGTGTCTAACAGGTGATGTTTATACTGTGTCTAACTCAGGTGATGTTTATACTGTGTCTAACTCAGGTGATGTTTATACTGTGTCTAACTCAGGTGATGTTTATACTGTATCTAACTCAGGTGATGTTTATACTGTGTCTAACTCAGGTGATGTTTATACTGTGTCTAACTCAGGTGATGTTTATACTGTGTCTAACAGGTGGTGTTTATACTGTGTCTAACTCAGGTGATGTTTATACTGTATCTAACAGGTGATGGTTATACTGTATCTAACAGGTGATGTTTATACTGTATCTAACAGGTGATGTTTATACTGTATCTAACTCAGGTGATGTTTATACTGTATCTAACAGGTGATGTTTATACTGTATCTAACAGGTGATGTTTATACTGTATCTAACTCAGGTGATGTTTATACTGTATCTAACTCAGGTGATGTTTATACTGTGTCTAACAGGTGATGTTTATACTGTGTCTAACAGGTGATGTTTATACTGTGACTAACAGGTGATGTTTATACTGTATCTAACAGGTGATGTTTATACTGTGTCTAACAGGTGATGTTTATACTGTATCTAACTCAGGTGATGGTTATACTGTATCTAACAGGTGATGGTTATACTGTGTCTAACTCAGGTGATGTTTATACTGTGTCTAACAGGTGATGTTTATACTGTATCTAACTCAGGTGATGTTTATACTGTGTCTAACTCAGGTGATGTTTATACTGTGTCTAACTCAGGTGATGTTTATACTGTGTCTAACAGGTGATGTTTATACTGTGTCTAACTCAGGTGATGTTTATACTGTGTCTAACTCAGGTGATGTTTATACTGTATCTAACTCAGGTGATGTTTATACTGCGTCTAACTCAGGTGATGTTTATACTGTGTCTAACAGGTGATGTTTATATACTGTATCTAACTCAGGTGATGTTTATACTGTATCTAACTCAGGTGATGTTTATACTGTATCTAACTCAGGTGATGTTTATACTGTATCTAACAGGTGATGGTTATACTGTATCTAACTCAGGTGATGTTTATACTGTATCCAACTCAGGTGATGTTTATACTGTGTCTAACAGGTGATGTTTATACTGTGTCTAACAGGTGATGTTTATACTGTGTCTAACAGGTGATGTTTATACTGTGTCTAACAGGTGATGTTTATACTGTGTCTAACATGTGATGTTTATACTGTGTCTAACAGGTGATGTTTATACTGTGTCTAACAGGTGATGTTTATACTGTGTCTAACTCAGGTGATGTTTATACTGTGTCTAACAGGTGATGTTTATACTGTGTCTAACAGGTGATGTTTATACTGTGTCTAACAGGTGGTGTTTATACTGTGTCTAACTCAGGTGATGTTTATACTGTATCTAACTCAGGTGATGTTTATACTGTGTCTAACTCAGGTGATGTTTATACTGTATCTAATTCAGGTGATGTTTATACTGTGTCTAACTCAGGTGATGTTTATACTGTGTCTAACAGGTGATGTTTATACTGTGTCTAACTCAGGTGATGTTTATACTGTATCTAACTCAGGTGATGCTTATACTGTGTCTAACAGGTGATGTTTATACTGTATCTAACTCAGGTGATGTTTATACTGTGTCTAACAGGTGATGTTTATACTGTATCTAACTCAGGTGATGTTTATACTGTATCTAATTCAGGTGATGTTTATACTGTGTCTAACTCAGGTGATGCTTATACTGTGTCTAACAGGTGATGTTTATACTGTGTCTAACTCAGGTGATGTTTATACTGTGTCTAACAGGTGATGTTTATACTGTATCTAACTCAGGTGATGCTTATACTGTGTCTAACAGGTGATGTTTATACTGTATCTAACTCAGGTCATGTTTATACTGTGTCTAACTCAGGTGATGTTTATACTGTGTCTAACAGGTGATGTTTATACTGTGTCTAACAGGTGATGTTTATACTGTGTCTAACTCAGGTCATGTTTATACTGTGTCTAACTCAGGTGATGTTTATACTGTGTCTAACAGGTGATGTTTATACTGTGTCTAACAGGTGATGTTTATACTGTGTCTAACAGGTGGTGTTTATACTGTGTCTAACAGGTGGTGTTTATACTGTGTCTAACAGGTGATGTTTATACTGTGTCTAACAGGTGATGTTTATACTGTATCTAACAGGTGATGGTTATACTGTATCTAACAGGTGATGTTTATACTGTATCTAACAGGTGATGTTTATACTGTATCTAACTCAGGTGATGTTTATACTGTATCTAACAGGTGATGTTTATACTGTATCTAACAGGTGATGTTTATACTGTATCTAACTCAGGTGATGTTTATACTGTATCTAACTCAGGTGATGTTTATACTGTGTCTAACAGGTGATGTTTATACTGTGTCTAACAGGTGATGTTTATACTGTGACTAACAGGTGATGTTTATACTGTATCTAACAGGTGATGTTTATACTGTGTCTAACAGGTGATGTTTATACTGTATCTAACTCAGGTGATGGTTATACTGTATCTAACAGGTGATGGTTATACTGTATCTAACAGGTGATGGTTATACTGTATCTAACAGGTGATGTTTATACTGTGTCTAACAGGTGATGTTTATACTGTATCTAACAGGTGATGTTTATACTGTGTCTAACTCAGGTGATGTTTATACTGTGTCTAACAGGTGATGTTTATACTGTTTCTAACTCAGGTGATGTTTATACTGTGTCTAACTCAGGTGATGTTTATACTGTGTCTAACTCAGGTGATGTTTATACTGTGTCTAACAGGTGATGTTTATACTGTGTCTAACTCAGGTGATGTTTATACTGTGTCTAACTCAGGTGATGTTTATACTGTGTCTAACAGGTGATGTTTATACTGTATCTAACAGGTGATGGTTATACTGTATCTAACTCAGGTGATGTTTATACTGTATCTAACTCAGGTGATGCTTATACTGTGTCTAACAGGTGATGTTTATACTGTATCTAACAGGTGATGGTTATACTGTATCTAACTCAGGTGATGTTTATACTGTGTCTAACAGGTGGTGTTTATACTGTGTCTAACTCAGGTGATGTTTATACTGTATCTAACTCAGGTGATGTTTATACTGTATCTAACTCAGGTGATGTTTATACTGTGTCTAACAGGTGGTGTTTATACTGTGTCTAACTCAGGTGATGTTTATACTGTATCTAACTCAGGTGATGTTTAAACTGTATCTAACAGGTGATGGTTATACTGTATCTAACTCAGGTGATGTTTATACTGTTTCTAACAGGTGATGTTTATACTGTGTCTAACAGGTGATGTTTATACTGTGTCTAACAGGTGATGTTTATACTGTATCTAACAGGTGATGGTTATACTGTATCTAACTCAGGTGATGTTTATACTGTATCTAACAGTTGATGTTTAGACTGTGTCTAACAGGTGATGTTTATACTGTGTCTAACAGGTGATGTTTATACTGTGTCTAACAGGTGATGTTTATACTGTGTCTAACTCAGGTGATGTTTATACTGTATCTAACTCAGGTGATGTTTATACTGTGTCTAACAGGTGATGTTTATACTGTGTCTAACAGGTGGTGTTTATACTGTGTCTAACTCAGGTGATGTTTATACTGTATCTAACTCAGGTGATGTTTATACTGTATCTAACTCAGGTGATGTTTATACTGTGTCTAACAGGTGGTGTTTATACTGTGTCTAACTCAGGTGATGTTTATACTGTATCTAACTCAGGTGATGTTTATACTGTATCTAACAGGTGATGGTTATACTGTATCTAACTCAGGTGATGTTTATACTGTATCTAACTCAGGTGATGTTTATACTGTATCTAACTCAGGTGATGTTTATACTGTGTCTAACTCAGGTGATGTTTATACTGTGTCTAACAGGTGATGTTTATACTGTGTCTAACTCAGGTGATGTTTATACTGTGTCTAACAGGTGATGTTTATACTGTATCTAACTCAGGTGATGCTTATACTGTGTCTAACAGGTGATGTTTATACTGTATCTAACTCAGGTGATGTTTATACTGTGTCTAACTCAGGTGATGTTTATACTGTGTCTAACAGGTGATGTTTATACTGTGTCTAACAGGTGATGTTTATACTGTGTCTAACTCAGGTCATGTTTATACTGTGTCTAACAGGTGATGTTTATACTGTGTCTAACAGGTGATGTTTATACTGTGTCTAACAGGTGATGTTTATACTGTGACTAACAGGTGATGTTTATACTGTATCTAACAGGTGATGTTTATACTGTGTCTAACAGGTGATGTTTATACTGTATCTAACTCAGGTGATGGTTATACTGTATCTAACAGGTGATGTTTATACTGTGTCTAACAGGTGATGTTTATACTGTGTCTAACAGGTGATGTTTATACTGTGTCTAACAGGTGATGGTTATACTGTATCTAACAGGTGATGTTTATACTGTATCTAACAGGTGATGGTTATACTGTATCTAACAGGTGATGTTTATACTGTGTCTAACAGGTGATGTTTATACTGTATCTAACAGGTGATGTTTATACTGTGTCTAACTCAGGTGATGTTTATACTGTGTCTAACAGGTGATGTTTATACTGTATCTAACTCAGGTGATGTTTATACTGTGTCTAACTCAGGTGATGTTTATACTGTGTCTAACTCAGGTGATGTTTATACTGTGTCTAACAGGTGATGTTTATACTGTGTCTAACTCAGGTGATGTTTATACTGTGTCTAACTCAGGTGATGTTTATACTGTATCTAACTCAGGTGATGTTTATACTGTGTCTAACAGGTGATGTTTATACTGTGTCTAACTCAGGTGATGTTTATACTGCGTCTAACTCAGGTGATGTTTATACTGTATCTAACAGGTGATGGTTATACTGTATCTAACTCAGGTGATGTTTATACTGTGTCTAACTCAGGTGATGTTTATACTGTATCTAACTCAGGTGATGTTTATACTGTATCTAACTCAGGTGATGTTTATACTGTGTCTAACAGGTGATGTTTATACTGTGTCTAACAGGTGATGTTTATACTGTGTCTAACAGGTGATGTTTATACTGTGTCTAACTCAGGTGATGTTTATACTGTGTCTAACAGGTGATGTTTATACTGTGTCTAACAGGTGATGTTTATACTGTGTCTAACAGGTGGTGTTTATACTGTGTCTAACTCAGGTGATGTTTATACTGTATCTAACTCAGGTGATGTTTATACTGTATCTAATTCAGGTGATGTTTATACTGTGTCTAACTCAGGTGATGTTTATACTGTGTCTAACAGGTGATGTTTATACTGTGTCTAACTCAGGTGATGTTTATACTGTATCTAACTCAGGTGATGCTTATACTGTGTCTAACTCAGGTCATGTTTATACTGTGTCTAACTCAGGTGATGTTTATACTGTATCTAACTCAGGTGATGCTTATACTGTGTCTAACAGGTGATGTTTATACTGTATCTAACTCAGGTGATGTTTATACTGTGTCTAACTCAGGTGATGTTTATACTGTGTCTAACAGGTGATGTTTATACTGTGTCTAACAGGTGATGTTTATACTGTGTCTAACTCAGGTCATGTTTATACTGTGTCTAACTCAGGTGATGTTTATACTGTGTCTAACAGGTGCTGTTTATACTGTGTCTAACAGGTGGTGTTTATACTGTGTCTAACAGGTGGTGTTTATACTGTGTCTAACAGGTGATGTTTATACTGTGTCTAACAGGTGATGTTTATACTGTATCTAACAGGTGATGGTTATACTGTATCTAACAGGTGATGTTTATACTGTATCTAACAGGTGATGTTTATACTGTATCTAACAGGTGATGTTTATACTGTATCTAACTCAGGTGATGTTTATACTGTATCTAACTCAGGTGATGTTTATACTGTGTCTAACAGGTGATGTTTATACTGTGTCTAACAGGTGATGTTTATACTGTGACTAACAGGTGATGTTTATACTGTATCTAACAGGTGATGTTTATACTGTGTCTAACAGGTGATGTTTATACTGTATCTAACTCAGGTGATGGTTATACTGTATCTAACAGGTGATGGTTATACTGTATCTAACAGGTGATGGTTATACTGTATCTAACAGGTGATGTTTATACTGTGTCTAACAGGTGATGTTTATACTGTATCTAACAGGTGATGTTTATACTGTGTCTAACTCAGGTGATGTTTATACTGTGTCTAACAGGTGATGTTTATACTGTTTCTAACTCAGGTGATGTTTATACTGTGTCTAACTCAGGTGATGTTTATACTGTGTCTAACTCAGGTGATGTTTATACTGTGTCTAACAGGTGATGTTTATACTGTGTCTAACTCAGGTGATGTTTATACTGTGTCTAACTCAGGTGATGTTTATACTGTGTCTAACTCAGGTGATGTTTATACTGTATCTAACTCAGGTGATGTTTATACTGTATCTAATTCAGGTGATGTTTATACTGTGTCTAACTCAGGTGATGTTTATACTGTGTCTAACAGGTGATGTTTATACTGTGTCTAACTCAGGTGATGTTTATACTGTATCTAACTCAGGTGATGCTTATACTGTGTCTAACTCAGGTCATGTTTATACTGTGTCTAACTCAGGTGATGTTTATACTGTATCTAACTCAGGTGATGCTTATACTGTGTCTAACAGGTGATGTTTATACTGTATCTAACTCAGGTGATGTTTATACTGTGTCTAACTCAGGTGATGTTTATACTGTGTCTAACAGGTGATGTTTATACTGTGTCTAACAGGTGATGTTTATACTGTGTCTAACTCAGGTCATGTTTATACTGTGTCTAACTCAGGTGATGTTTATACTGTGTCTAACAGGTGCTGTTTATACTGTGTCTAACAGGTGGTGTTTATACTGTGTCTAACAGGTGGTGTTTATACTGTGTCTAACAGGTGATGTTTATACTGTGTCTAACAGGTGATGTTTATACTGTATCTAACAGGTGATGGTTATACTGTATCTAACAGGTGATGTTTATACTGTATCTAACAGGTGATGTTTATACTGTATCTAACAGGTGATGTTTATACTGTATCTAACTCAGGTGATGTTTATACTGTATCTAACTCAGGTGATGTTTATACTGTGTCTAACAGGTGATGTTTATACTGTGTCTAACAGGTGATGTTTATACTGTGACTAACAGGTGATGTTTATACTGTATCTAACAGGTGATGTTTATACTGTGTCTAACAGGTGATGTTTATACTGTATCTAACTCAGGTGATGGTTATACTGTATCTAACAGGTGATGGTTATACTGTATCTAACAGGTGATGGTTATACTGTATCTAACAGGTGATGTTTATACTGTGTCTAACAGGTGATGTTTATACTGTATCTAACAGGTGATGTTTATACTGTGTCTAACTCAGGTGATGTTTATACTGTGTCTAACAGGTGATGTTTATACTGTTTCTAACTCAGGTGATGTTTATACTGTGTCTAACTCAGGTGATGTTTATACTGTGTCTAACTCAGGTGATGTTTATACTGTGTCTAACAGGTGATGTTTATACTGTGTCTAACTCAGGTGATGTTTATACTGTGTCTAACTCAGGTGATGTTTATACTGTGTCTAACAGGTGATGTTTATACTGTATCTAACAGGTGATGGTTATACTGTATCTAACTCAGGTGATGTTTATACTGTATCTAACTCAGGTGATGTTTATACTGTATCTAACAGGTGATGTTTATACTGTGTCTAACAGGTGATGTTTATACTGTATCTAACAGGTGATGGTTATACTGTATCTAACAGGTGATGTTTATACTGTATCTAACTCAGGTGATGTTTATACTGTGTCTAACAGGTGATGTTTATACTGTGTCTAACAGGTGATGTTTATACTGTATCTAACTCAGGTGATGTTTATACTGTATCTAACAGTTGATGTTTAGACTGTGTCTAACAGGTGATGTTTATACTGTGTCTAACAGGTGATGTTTATACTGTGTCTAACAGGTGATGTTTATACTGTGTCTAACTCAGGTGATGTTTATACTGTATCTAACTCAGGTGATGTTTATACTGTATCTAACAGTTGATGTTTAGACTGTGTCTAACAGGTGATGTTTATACTGTGTCTAACAGGTGATGTTTATACTGTGTCTAACAGGTGATGTTTATACTGTGTCTAACTCAGGTGATGTTTATACTGTATCTAACTCAGGTGATGTTTATACTGTGTCTAACAGGTGATGTTTATACTGTGTCTAACAGGTGATGGTTATACTGTATCTAACAGGTGGTGTTTATACTGTGTCTAACTCAGGTGATGTTTATACTGTGTCTAACAGGTGATGTTTATACTGTGTCTAACAGGTGATGTTTATACTGTATCTAACTCAGGTGATGTTTATACTGTGTCTAACTCAGGTGATGTTTATACTGTGTCTAACAGGTGATGTTTATAATGTGTCTAACTCAGGTGATGTTTATACTGTGTCTAACAGGTGATGTTTATACTGTATCTAACTCAGGTGATGCTTATACTGTGTCTAACAGGTGATGTTTATACTGTATCTAACTCAGGTGATGTTTATACTGTGTCTAACTCAGGTGATGTTTATACTGTGTCTAACAGGTGATGTTTATACTGTGTCTAACAGGTGATGTTTATACTGTGTCTAACTCAGGTCATGTTTATACTGTGTCTAACAGGTGATGTTTATACTGTGTCTAACAGGTGATGTTTATACTGTGTCTAACAGGTGGTGTTTATACTGTGTCTAACAGGTGGTGTTTATACTGTGTCTAACAGGTGATGTTTATACTGTGTCTAACAGGTGATGTTTATACTGTATCTAACAGGTGATGGTTATACTGTATCTAACAGGTGATGTTTATACTGTGTCTAACAGGTGATGTTTATACTGTGTCTAACAGGTGATGTTTATACTGTATCTAACTCAGGTGATGTTTATACTGTGTCTAACAGGTGATGTTTATACTGTGTCTAACTCAGGTGATGTTTATACTGTATCTAACAGGTGATGTTTATACTGTATCTAACAGGTGATGTTTATACTGTATCTAACTCAGGTGATGTTTATACTGTATCTAACAGGTGATGTTTATACTGTATCTAACAGGTGATGTTTATACTGTATCTAACTCAGGTGATGTTTATACTGTATCTAACAGGTGATGTTTATACTGTATCTAACAGGTGATGGTTATACTGTATCTAACTCAGGTGATGTTTATACTGTTTCTAACGGGTGATGTTTATACTGTGTCTAACAGGTGATGTTTATACTGTGTCTAACAGGTGATGTTTATACTGTGTCTAACAGGTGATGTTTATACTGTGTCTAACTCAGGTGATGTTTATACTGTGTCTAACAGGTGATGTTTATACTGTGTCTAACAGGTGATGTTTATACTGTGTCTAACAGGTGATGTTTATACTGTGTCTAACAGGTGATGTTTATACTGTGTCTAACAGGTGATGTTTATACTGTGTCTAACAGGTGATGTTTATACTGTGTCTAACAGGTGATGTTTATACTGTGTCTAACAGGTGATGTTTATACTGTGTCTAACTCAGGTGATGTTTATACTGTGTCTAAAATGTGATGTTTATACTGTGTCTAACAGGTGATGTTTATACTGTGTCTAACAGGTGATGTTTATACTGTGTCTAACAGGTGATGTTTATACTGTGTCTAACTCAGGTGATGTTTATACTGTGTCTAACTCAGGTGATGTTTATACTGTATCTAACTCAGGTGATGTTTATATACTGTATCTAACTCAGGTGATGTTTATACTGTATCTAACAGGTCATGTTTATACTGTATCTAACTCAGGTGATGGTTATACTGTGTCTAACAGGTGATGTTTATACTGTATCTAACAGGTGATGTTTATACTGTGTCTAACTCAGGTGATGTTTATACTGTGTCTAACAGGTGATGTTTATACTGTATCTAACTCAGGTGATGTTTATACTGTGTCTAACTCAGGTGATGTTTATACTGTGTCTAACTCAGGTGATGGTTATACTGTATCTAACTCAGGTGATGTTTATACTGTATCTAACAGGTGATGTTTATACTGTGTCTAACAGGTGATGTTTATACTGTGTCTAACAGGTGATGTTTATACTGTGTCTAACAGGTGATGTTTATACTGTGTCTAACAGGTCCTGTTTATACTGTGTCTAACAGGTGGTGTTTATACTGTGTCTAACAGGTGGTGTTTATACTGTGTCTAACAGGTGATGTTTATACTGTGTCTAACAGGTGATGTTTATACTGTATCTAACAGGTGATGGTTATACTGTATCTAACAGGTGATGTTTATACTGTATCTAACAGGTGATGTTTATACTGTATCTAACAGGTGATGTTTATACTGTATCTAACTCAGGTGATGTTTATACTGTATCTAACTCAGGTGATGTTTATACTGTGTCTAACAGGTGATGTTTATACTGTGTCTAACAGGTGATGTTTATACTGTGACTAACAGGTGATGTTTATACTGTATCTAACAGGTGATGTTTATACTGTGTCTAACAGGTGATGTTTATACTGTATCTAACTCAGGTGATGGTTATACTGTATCTAACAGGTGATGGTTATACTGTATCTAACAGGTGATGGTTATACTGTATCTAACAGGTGATGTTTATACTGTGTCTAACAGGTGATGTTTATACTGTATCTAACAGGTGATGTTTATACTGTGTCTAACTCAGGTGATGTTTATACTGTGTCTAACAGGTGATGTTTATACTGTTTCTAACTCAGGTGATGTTTATACTGTGTCTAACTCAGGTGATGTTTATACTGTGTCTAACTCAGGTGATGTTTATACTGTGTCTAACAGGTGATGTTTATACTGTGTCTAACTCAGGTGATGTTTATACTGTGTCTAACTCAGGTGATGTTTATACTGTGTCTAACAGGTGATGTTTATACTGTATCTAACAGGTGATGGTTATACTGTATCTAACTCAGGTGATGTTTATACTGTATCTAACTCAGGTGATGTTTATACTGTATCTAACAGGTGATGTTTATACTGTGTCTAACAGGTGATGTTTATACTGTATCTAACAGGTGATGGTTATACTGTATCTAACAGGTGATGTTTATACTGTATCTAACTCAGGTGATGTTTATACTGTGTCTAACAGGTGATGTTTATACTGTGTCTAACAGGTGATGTTTATACTGTATCTAACTCAGGTGATGTTTATACTGTATCTAACAGTTGATGTTTAGACTGTGTCTAACAGGTGATGTTTATACTGTGTCTAACAGGTGATGTTTATACTGTGTCTAACAGGTGATGTTTATACTGTGTCTAACTCAGGTGATGTTTATACTGTATCTAACTCAGGTGATGTTTATACTGTATCTAACAGTTGATGTTTAGACTGTGTCTAACAGGTGATGTTTATACTGTGTCTAACAGGTGATGTTTATACTGTGTCTAACAGGTGATGTTTATACTGTGTCTAACTCAGGTGATGTTTATACTGTATCTAACTCAGGTGATGTTTATACTGTGTCTAACAGGTGATGTTTATACTGTGTCTAACAGGTGATGGTTATACTGTATCTAACAGGTGGTGTTTATACTGTGTCTAACTCAGGTGATGTTTATACTGTGTCTAACAGGTGATGTTTATACTGTGTCTAACAGGTGATGTTTATACTGTATCTAACTCAGGTGATGTTTATACTGTGTCTAACTCAGGTGATGTTTATACTGTGTCTAACAGGTGATGTTTATAATGTGTCTAACTCAGGTGATGTTTATACTGTGTCTAACAGGTGATGTTTATACTGTATCTAACTCAGGTGATGCTTATACTGTGTCTAACAGGTGATGTTTATACTGTATCTAACTCAGGTGATGTTTATACTGTGTCTAACTCAGGTGATGTTTATACTGTGTCTAACAGGTGATGTTTATACTGTGTCTAACAGGTGATGTTTATACTGTGTCTAACTCAGGTCATGTTTATACTGTGTCTAACAGGTGATGTTTATACTGTGTCTAACAGGTGATGTTTATACTGTGTCTAACAGGTGGTGTTTATACTGTGTCTAACAGGTGGTGTTTATACTGTGTCTAACAGGTGATGTTTATACTGTGTCTAACAGGTGATGTTTATACTGTATCTAACAGGTGATGGTTATACTGTATCTAACAGGTGATGTTTATACTGTGTCTAACAGGTGATGTTTATACTGTGTCTAACAGGTGATGTTTATACTGTATCTAACTCAGGTGATGTTTATACTGTGTCTAACAGGTGATGTTTATACTGTGTCTAACTCAGGTGATGTTTATACTGTATCTAACAGGTTATGTTTATACTGTATCTAACAGGTGATGTTTATACTGTATCTAACTCAGGTGATGTTTATACTGTATCTAACAGGTGATTTTTATACTGTATCTAACAGGTGATGTTTATACTGTATCTAACTCAGGTGATGTTTATACTGTATCTAACAGGTGATGTTTATACTGTATCTAACAGGTGATGGTTATACTGTATCTAACTCAGGTGATGTTTATACTGTTTCTAACGGGTGATGTTTATACTGTGTCTAACAGGTGATGTTTATACTGTGTCTAACAGGTGATGTTTATACTGTGTCTAACAGGTGATGTTTATACTGTGTCTAACTCAGGTGATGTTTATACTGTGTCTAACAGGTGATGTTTATACTGTGTCTAACAGGTGATGTTTATACTGTGTCTAACAGGTGATGTTTATACTGTGTCTAACAGGTGATGTTTATACTGTGTCTAACAGGTGATGTTTATACTGTGTATAACAGGTGATGTTTATACTGTGTCTAACAGGTGATGTTTATACTGTGTCTAACAGGTGATGTTTATACTGTGTCTAACTCAGGTGATGTTTATACTGTGTCTAAAATGTGATGTTTATACTGTGTCTAACAGGTGATGTTTATACTGTGTCTAACAGGTGATGTTTATACTGTGTCTAACAGGTGATGTTTATACTGTGTCTAACTCAGGTGATGTTTATACTGTGTCTAACTCAGGTGATGTTTATACTGTATCTAACTCAGGTGATGTTTATATACTGTATCTAACTCAGGTGATGTTTATACTGTATCTAACAGGTCATGTTTATACTGTATCTAACTCAGGTGATGGTTATACTGTGTCTAACAGGTGATGTTTATACTGTATCTAACAGGTGATGTTTATACTGTGTCTAACTCAGGTGATGTTTATACTGTGTCTAACAGGTGATGTTTATACTGTATCTAACTCAGGTGATGTTTATACTGTGTCTAACTCAGGTGATGTTTATACTGTGTCTAACTCAGGTGATGGTTATACTGTATCTAACTCAGGTGATGTTTATACTGTATCTAACAGGTGATGTTTATACTGTGTCTAACAGGTGATGTTTATACTGTGTCTAACAGGTGATGTTTATACTGTGTCTAACAGGTGATGTTTATACTGTGTCTAACTCAGGTGATGTTTATACTGTGTCTAAAATGTGATGTTTATACTGTGTCTAACAGGTGATGTTTATACTGTGTCTAACTCAGGTGATGTTTATACTGTGTCTAACTCAGGTGATGGTTATACTGTATCTAACTCAGGTGATGTTTATACTGTATCTAACAGGTGATGTTTATACTGTGTCTAACTCAGGTGATGTTTATACTGTGTCTAACAGGTGATGTTTATACTGTATCTAACAGGTGATGGTTATACTGTATCTAACTCAGGTGATGTTTATACTGTATCTAACTCAGGTGATGTTTATACTGTATCTAACAGGTGATGTTTATACTGTGTCTAACAGGTGATGTTTATACTGTATCTAACAGGTGATGGTTATACTGTATCTAACAGGTGATGTTTATACTGTATCTAACTCAGGTGATGTTTATACTGTGTCTAACAGGTGATGTTTATACTGTGTCTAACAGGTGATGTTTATACTGTATCTAACTCAGGTGATGTTTATACTGTATCTAACAGTTGATGTTTAGACTGTGTCTAACAGGTGATGTTTATACTGTGTCTAACAGGTGATGTTTATACTGTGTCTAACAGGTGATGTTTATACTGTGTCTAACTCAGGTGATGTTTATACTGTATCTAACTCAGGTGATGTTTATACTGTATCTAACAGTTGATGTTTAGACTGTGTCTAACAGGTGATGTTTATACTGTGTCTAACAGGTGATGTTTATACTGTGTCTAACAGGTGATGTTTATACTGTGTCTAACTCAGGTGATGTTTATACTGTATCTAACTCAGGTGATGTTTATACTGTGTCTAACAGGTGATGTTTATACTGTGTCTAACAGGTGATGGTTATACTGTATATAACAGGTGGTGTTTATACTGTGTCTAACTCAGGTGATGTTTATACTGTGTCTAACAGGTGATGTTTATACTGTGTCTAACAGGTGATGTTTATACTGTATCTAACTCAGGTGATGTTTATACTGTGTCTAACTCAGGTGATGTTTATACTGTGTCTAACAGGTGATGTTTATAATGTGTCTAACTCAGGTGATGTTTATACTGTGTCTAACAGGTGATGTTTATACTGTATCTAACTCAGGTGATGCTTATACTGTGTCTAACAGGTGATGTTTATACTGTATCTAACTCAGGTGATGTTTATACTGTGTCTAACTCAGGTGATGTTTATACTGTGTCTAACAGGTGATGTTTATACTGTGTCTAACAGGTGATGTTTATACTGTGTCTAACTCAGGTCATGTTTATACTGTGTCTAACAGGTGATGTTTATACTGTGTCTAACAGGTGATGTTTATACTGTGTCTAACAGGTGGTGTTTATACTGTGTCTAACAGGTGGTGTTTATACTGTGTCTAACAGGTGATGTTTATACTGTGTCTAACAGGTGATGTTTATACTGTATCTAACAGGTGATGGTTATACTGTATCTAACAGGTGATGTTTATACTGTGTCTAACAGGTGATGTTTATACTGTGTCTAACAGGTGATGTTTATACTGTATCTAACTCAGGTGATGTTTATACTGTGTCTAACAGGTGATGTTTATACTGTGTCTAACTCAGGTGATGTTTATACTGTATCTAACAGGTTATGTTTATACTGTATCTAACAGGTGATGTTTATACTGTATCTAACTCAGGTGATGTTTATACTGTATCTAACAGGTGATGTTTATACTGTATCTAACAGGTGATGTTTATACTGTATCTAACTCAGGTGATGTTTATACTGTATCTAACAGGTGATGTTTATACTGTATCTAACAGGTGATGGTTATACTGTATCTAACTCAGGTGATGTTTATACTGTTTCTAACGGGTGATGTTTATACTGTGTCTAACAGGTGATGTTTATACTGTGTCTAACAGGTGATGTTTATACTGTGTCTAACAGGTGATGTTTATACTGTGTCTAACTCAGGTGATGTTTATACTGTGTCTAACAGGTGATGTTTATACTGTGTCTAACAGGTGATGTTTATACTGTGTCTAACAGGTGATGTTTATACTGTGTCTAACAGGTGATGTTTATACTGTGTCTAACAGGTGATGTTTATACTGTGTATAACAGGTGATGTTTATACTGTGTCTAACAGGTGATGTTTATACTGTGTCTAACAGGTGATGTTTATACTGTGTCTAACTCAGGTGATGTTTATACTGTGTCTAAAATGTGATGTTTATACTGTGTCTAACAGGTGATGTTTATACTGTGTCTAACAGGTGATGTTTATACTGTGTCTAACAGGTGATGTTTATACTGTGTCTAACTCAGGTGATGTTTATACTGTGTCTAACTCAGGTGATGTTTATACTGTATCTAACTCAGGTGATGTTTATATACTGTATCTAACTCAGGTGATGTTTATACTGTATCTAACAGGTCATGTTTATACTGTATCTAACTCAGGTGATGGTTATACTGTGTCTAACAGGTGATGTTTATACTGTATCTAACAGGTGATGTTTATACTGTGTCTAACTCAGGTGATGTTTATACTGTGTCTAACAGGTGATGTTTATACTGTATCTAACTCAGGTGATGTTTATACTGTGTCTAACTCAGGTGATGTTTATACTGTGTCTAACTCAGGTGATGGTTATACTGTATCTAACTCAGGTGATGTTTATACTGTATCTAACAGGTGATGTTTATACTGTGTCTAACAGGTGATGTTTATACTGTGTCTAACAGGTGATGTTTATACTGTGTCTAACAGGTGATGTTTATACTGTGTCTAACTCAGGTGATGTTTATACTGTGTCTAAAATGTGATGTTTATACTGTGTCTAACAGGTGATGTTTATACTGTGTCTAACTCAGGTGATGTTTATACTGTGTCTAACTCAGGTGATGTTTATACTGTATCTAACTCAGGTGATGTTTATACTGTATCTAACAGGTGATGTTTATACTGTATCTAACGCAGGTGATGTTTATACTGTATCTAACAGGTGATGTTTATACTGTATCTAACTCAGGTGATGTTTATACTGTGTCTAACAGGTGATGTTTATACTGTATCTAACTCAGATGATGTTTATACTGTATCTAACTCAAGTGATGTTTATACGGTGTCTAACAGGTGATGTTTATACTGTATCTAACTCAGGTGATGTTTATACTGTATCTAACAGGTGATGTTTATACTGTGTCTAACTCAGGTGATGTTTATTCTGCGAAAACACAATAAGACATAAAGAGAGGGAGACGAGGAGCCACTGAGCTGAACAAACTGATAGCCAATAGCCGCCCTGTAACGGTAAGGAGCCACTGAGCTGAACGACCTGATAGCCAATAGCAGCCCTGTAACGGTAAGGAGCCACTGAGCTGAACAACCTGATAGCCAATAGCAGCCCTGTAACGGTAAGGAGCCACTGAGCTGAACAACCTGATAGCCAATAGCAGCCCTGTAACGGTAAGGAGCCACTGAGCTGAACAACCTGATAGCCAATAGCAGCCCTGTAACGGTAAGGAGCCACTGAGCTGAACAACCTGATAGCCAATAGCAGCCCTGTAACGGTAAGGAGCCACTGAGCTGAACAACCTGATAGCCAATAGCAGCCCTGTAACGGTAAGGAGCCACTGAGCTGAACAACCTGATAGCCAATAGCAGCTCTGTAACGGTAAGGAGCCACTGAGCTGAACAACCTGATAGCCAATAGCAGCCCTGTAACGGTAAGGAGCCACTGAGCTGAACAACCTGATAGCCAATAGCAGCCCTGTAACGGTAAGGAGCCACTGAGCTGAACAACCTGATAGCCAATAGCAGCCCTGTAACGGTAAGGAGCCACTGAGCTGAACAACCTGATAGCCAATAGCAGCCCTGTAACGGTAAGGAGCCACTGAGCTGAACAACCTGATAGCCAATAGCAGCCCTGTAACGGTAAGGAGCCACTGAGCTGAACAACCTGATAGCCAATTGCAGCCCTGTAACGGTAAGGAGCTACTGAGCTGAACAACCTGATAGCCAATAGCAGCCCTGTAACGGTAATAAGGTAAGAATAGCAAGACAAACATACAGACATATTGTAGATGTATGACTCTGGTCACATAAGGGAGGACTGTCTCTACTGGTAGGATAGTATCGTCATGGAGACAGCAAGTTATTCCATAGACTGATGGGGAGAGAGGGAGACAGGACGCCCCCAGGTGGTGAAGGTAGGCAACAACACCTCCACTACGCTGATCCTCAACACCGGGGGCCCCACAAGGGTGCATGCACAAGGGTGCATGCTCACCCCACCTGTGAATAGCAGTCCTGTGAATACCAGACTTGTGAATAGCAGACCTGTGAATAGCAGACCTGTGAATAGCAGACCTGTGAATACCAGACCTGTGAATAGCAGACCTGTGAATACCAGACCTGTGAATACCAGACCTGTGAATACCAGTCCTGTGAATAGCAGTCCTGTGAATACCAGACTTGTGAATAGCAGACCTGTGAATAGCAGACCTGTGAATAGCAGACCTGTGAATAGCAGTCCTGTGAATACCAGACCTGTGAATACCAGACCTGTGAATACCAGACCAGTGAATACCAGACCTGTGAATAGCAGACCTGTGAATAGCAGACCTGTGAATAGCAGACCTGTGAATAGCAGACCTGTGAATAGCAGACCTGTGAATACCAGACCTGTGAATACCAGACCTGTGAATACGGTTTCAACTGTGCCGGGCAGATGGCAGACAACGTATATCAGTACATCTCAGTGTCTGACATCTGTCTGGTACAGTTGAAACTGGGATTCATCTGTGAAGAGCACACTTCTCCTCCATACCAGTGGCCATAGAAGTTGAGCATTTGCCCACTGAAGTCGGTTACGACACCAAGCTGCAGTCAGGTCAAGACCCTGGTGAGGACAACGAGCCTGCAGATGAGCTTCCCTGAGACATGCATTGCGTTGTGTGGGCTAGCAATTAGCTGATGTCATCGTGTGCCCTGTGGTGGGGTTATGGTATGGGGCAGGCATAAGCTACGGACAATGAACACAATTGCACTTTATCAATGGCAATTTGAATGCACAGAGATACCGTGACGAGATCCTGAGGCCCCATTGTCGTGCCATTCATCCGCCACCATCACCTCATGTTTCATTCCAGACTCTGGGACTCTGCCCTATCCCAGTCGTTCCAGACTCTAGGACTCTGCCCAACCCCAGTCGTCCCAGACTCTAGGACTTTGCCCTATCCCAGTCATTCCAGACTCTGGGACTCTGCCCTATCCCAGTCCTTCCAGACTCTGGGACTCTGCCCTATCCCAGTCGTTCCAGACTCTGGGACTCTGCCCTATCCCAGTCGTTCCAGACTCTGGGACTCTGCCCTATCCCAGTCGTTCCAGACTCTGGGACTCTGCCCTATCCCAGTCGTTCCAGACTCTGGGACTCTGCCCTATCCCAGTCGTTCCAGACTCTGGGACTCTGCCCTATCCCAGTCGTTCCAGACTCTGGGACTCTGCCCTATCCCAGTCGTTCCAGACTCTGGGACTCTGCCCTATCCCAGTCGTTCCAGACTCTGGGACTCTGCCCTATCCCAGTCGTTCCAGACTCTGGGACTCTGCCCTATCCCAGTCGTTCCAGACTCTGGGACTCTGCCCAATCCCAGTCATTCCAGACTCTGGGACTCTGCCCTACCCCAGTCATTCCAGACTCTAGGACTCTGCCCTACCCCAGTCATTCCAGACTCTGCCCTATCCCAGTCATTCCAGAGTCTAGGACTCTGCCCTATCCCAGTCGTTCCAGACTCTGGGACTCTGCCCTATCCCAGTCATTCCAGACTATGGGACTTTGCCCTATCCCAGTCATTCCAGAGTCTAGGACTCTGCCCTATCCCAGTCGTTCCAGACTCTGGGACTCTGCCCTATCCCAGTCGTTCCAGACTCTAGGACTCTGCCCTATCCCAGTCGTTCCAGACTCTAGGACTCTGCTCTATCCCAGTCGTTCCAGACTCTGAGACTCTGCCCTACCCCAGTCGTTCCAGACTCTAGGACTCTGCTCTACCTCCTACTGTACGGAACAAGAAGTCACCAGGGTCAACAACCACCTGGATACTGAGTGACAGGACAGCCTTGTGGTCTCCTCAGGCAGGCAGTGGCAATTTAGTTAAACCAATTGGCATGGAGTGAGTGATGACACTATGTCGTCTGCTTGTCTGATAGGTCAGTTCTATACATATTGTATATACAGCACATCTCCATATATGGACGTGAATAATGAACCAAGCCTTTTGATCAAAGAGGGACAGGTTGAATGGGTTTAGGCTTGATCATCTATCCCGCTGAGGAGGATGTTACCATGCAGTTTCTGTTAGAGAATGGAGTCCGTCTGAAATTACAGTCAGGCTAATGGAGAGAGGAGCGTGTGGCTCTGAGAGAGAGAGAGAAACACAGAGAGAGAGGGAGGGAGGGAGGGGGGGGATGGAGGGAGGGAGGGAGGGAGTGGGGGGGATGGAGGGAGGGAGGGGGAAGCGCGTGGCTCAGAGGCTGAGAGAGAGAAACAGAGGGAAGGAGTGAGGGAGACGGAAGAGGACAGGCCACTAAGTGATGCATCACCAGGTTGATACACGGCTGTCTGCTGCAACACAGGAAGTCTGGGAATGTGCTGGAGTCAGCATGGTACTAAAACCTTCCTGAGATAAGACCCAGGAGAGAGAGAGAGAGAGAGAGAGAGAGACAGACAGACAGACAGACAGACAGACAGACAGACAGACAGACAGACAGACAGAGACACACACACACACACACACACACACACACACACACACACACACACACACACACACACACACACACACACACACACACACACTCTCTCTCTCTCTCTTGCAGTTGAGTTGAATGTCAACGTGTCTGTTCAGTAGAATGTCTATTTCAGGGCAGGATGGATGGCAGGTTGGCAGATGCCACAGCCCTCAGTGGAACCCAAACCGCTGGGGCCCTAGGACTCCTAGAGAGAAGGGTCGGAGGTCAGGGTTCGGATGTCAGGGGTCGGATGGCGGTGGGACACACACACACACACGCTCGGGAACTTGTGGAGAGGACCTGTGGACCAGAGAACAGCTGTTTGAGAGGGAGTGCACTAAACACCATAAAGATGCTGTCACAGCTGCTATAGTACAAGGTGTGTGTCTGTTCTTCGTGTGTGTGTGTGTGTGTGTCCGCTCTGTGTGTTTAGGAGACTGACTGTTGTTTGACAGGTAGTGTATGGAGCTAAATGTACCTACCCTACCATCTCTTTACCATGTCTATCTATATGTGACTGTCACTATGTAGAATGAAGATAGACAGCCCATGTCTGTCTGCCTGGTGGAGCTCTCCCCTGGGCCCATGTCTGTCTGCCTGGTGGAGCTCTCCCCTGGGCCCATGTCTGTCTGCCTGGTGGAGCTCTCCCCTGGGCCCATGTCTGTCTGCCTGGTGGAGCTCTCCCCTGGGCCCATGTCTGTCTGCCTGGTGGAGCTCTCCCCTGGGCCCATGTCTGTCTGTCGCTATGCAGAATGAAGTCCAGGTTTGTTTACTGTTTTTACAGACTGACTGGGTGCTTAGGCGAACACGTGAGCCCCCCCCTCCCACGTTCCACCCAGACTTAGAAACAGGAACCCATCCCAGGGAAGGAGAGGTCAGGACTGGGCTTCTATCACCAGACCCAGACTTAGAAACAGGAACCCATCCCAGGGAAGGAGAGGTCAGGACTGGGCTTCTATCACCAGACCCAGACTTAGAAACAGGAACCCATCCCAGGGAAGGAGAGCTCAGGACTGGGCTTCTATCACCAGACCCAGACTTAGAAACAGGAACCCATCCCAGGGAAGGAGAGGTCAGGGCTGGGCTTCTATCACCAGACCCAGAAACAGGAACCCATCCCAGGGAAGGAGAGGTCAGGGCTGGGCTTCTATCACCAGACCCAGACCCAGAAACAGGAACCCATCTCAGGGAAGGAGAGGTCAGGGCTGGGCTTCTATCACCAGACCCAGTGGAGGGGTAGGATTTCAGGCACCGAGACATCGTGGCTAAACGCATGCTATTTCTATCAGCACAGGGTGCCAAGTTTAGACAGCCTGGGCTCAGGTGTCTGTCCACCACCTGGGTTCAAATACTATTTGAAATCATTTCATTCAGCTTGCCTGGCTTAACGGACCGATAGGAAAAGGTGCCAAAACGATGAACCCCACACAGCTGGCTCTCTAGGAAAGCTAGAGAAAACACTCAAAAGGTATTTGAAAGATTTTAAGTAGTATTAGAACCTAGGTCTGGTGTCCCCCCCCCCCCCCCTCGCAGGGAGCCGGGTCTGGGCCCCCCCCCAGGGAGCTGGGTCTGCCCCCCCCCCCCCCCCCTAAATACCTGACAATACAAAACATATTTATCAGATGTTATGGTGTAGAGAAATGTTTATGTTCTCAGCTCCAACAACTCAGTAGTCTAAATACCTGACAATACAAAACATATGTATCAGATGTTATGGTGGGTGGAGAGAAATGTTTATGTTCTCAGCTCCAACAACTCAGTAGTCTAAATACCTGACAATACAAAACATATTTATCAGATGTTATGGTGGGTGGAGAGAAATGTTTATGTTCTCAGTTCCAACAACTCAGTAGTCTAAATACCTGACAATACAAAACATATTTATCAGATGTTATGGTGGGTGTAGAGAAATGTTTATGTTCTCAGCTCCAACAACTCAGTAGTCTAAATACCTGACAATACAAAACATATTTATCAGATGTTATGGTGGGTGGAGAGAAATGTTTATGTTCTCAGCTCCAACAACTCAGTAGTCTAAATACCTGACAATACAAAACATATTTATCAGATGTTATGGTGGGTGGAGAGAAATGTTTATGTTCTCAGCTCCAACAACTCAGTAGTCTAAATACCTGACAATACAAAACATATTTATCAGATGTTATGGTGGGTGGAGAGAAATGTTTATGTTCTCAGCTCCAACAACTCAGTAGTCTAAATACCTGACAATACAAAACATATTTATCAGATGTTATGGTGGGTGGAGAGAAATGTTTATGTTCTCAGCTCCAACAACTCAGTAGTCTAAATACCTGAAAATACAAAACATATTTATCAGATGTTATGGTGGGTGTAGAGAAATGTTTATGTTCTCAGCTCCAACAACTCAGTAGTCTAAATACCTGACAATACAAAACATATTTATCAGATGTTATGGTGGGTGTAGAGAAATGTTTATGTTCTCAGCTCCAACAACTCAGTAGTCTAAATACCTGACAATACAAAACATATTTATCAGATGTTATGGTGGGTGGAGAGAAATGTTTATGTTCTCAGCTCCAACAACTCAGTAGTCTAAATACCTGACAATACAAAACATATTTATCAGATGTTATGGTGGGTGGAGAGAAATGTTTATGTTCTCAGCTCCGACAACTCAGTAGTCTAAATACCTGACAATACAAAACATATTTATCAGATATTATGGTGGGTGGAGAGAAATGTTTATGTTCTCAGCTCCGACAACTCAGTAGTCTAAATACCTGACAATACAAAACATATTTATCAGATGTTATGGTGGGTGGAGAGAAATGTTTATGTTCTCAGCTCCAACAACTCAGTAGTCTAAATACCTGACAATACAAAACATATTTATCCGATGTTATGGTGGGTGTAGAGAAATGTTTATGTTCTCAGCTCCAACAACTCAGTAGTCTAAATACCTGACAATACAAAACATATTTATCAGATGTTATGGTGGGTGTAGAGAAATGTTTATGTTCTCAGCTCCAACAACTCAGTAGTCTAAATACCTGACAATACAAAACATATTTATCAGATGTTATGGTGGGTGTAGAGAAATGTTTATGTTCTCAGCTCCAACAACTCAGTAGTCTAAATACCTGACAATACAAAACATATTTATCAGATGTTATGGTGGGTGGAGAGAAATGTTTATGTTCTCAGCTCCAACAACTCAGTAGTCTAAATACCTGACAATACAAAACATATTTATCAGATGTTATGGTGGGTGTAGAGAAATGTTTATGTTCTCAGCTCCAACAACTCAGTAGTCTAAATACCTGACAATACAAAACATATTTATCAGATGTTATGGTGGGTGGAGAGAAATGTTTATGTTCTCAGCTCCAACAACTCAGTAGTCTAAATACCTGACAATACAAAACATATTTATCAGATGTTATGGTGGGTGTAGAGAAATGTTTATGTTCTCAGCTCCAACAACTCAGTAGTCTAAATACCTGACAATACAAAACATATTTATCAGATATTATGGTGGGTGGAGAGAAATGTTTATGTTCTCAGCTCCGACAACTCAGTAGTCTAAATACCTGACAATACAAAACATATTTATCAGATATTATGGTGGGTGGAGAGAAATGTTTATGTTCTCAGCTCCGACAACTCAGTAGTCTAAATACCTGACAATACAAAACATATGTATCAGATGTTATGGTGGGTGTAGAGAAATGTTTATGTTCTCAGCTCCAACAACTCAGTAGTCTAAATACCTGACAATACAAAACATATGTATCAGATGTTATGGTGGGTGGAGAGAAATGTTTATGTTCTCAGCTCCAACAACTCAGTAGTCTAAATACCTGACAATACAAAACATATTTATCAGATGTTATGGTGGGTGGAGAGACATGTTTATGTTCTCAGCTCCAACAACTCAGTAGTCTAAATACCTGACAATACAAAACATATTTATCAGATGTTATGGTGGGTGGAGAGAAATGTTTATGTTCTCAGCTCCAACAACTCAGTAGTCTAAATACCTGACAATACAAAACATATTTATCAGATGTTATGGTGGGTGGAGAGAAATGTTTATGTTCTCAGCTCCAACAACTCAGTAGTCTAAATACCTGACAATACAAAACATATTTATCAGATGTTATGGTGGGTGGAGAGAAATGTTTATGTTCTCAGCTCCAACAACTCAGTAGTCTAAATACCTGACAATACAAAACGTATTTATCAGATGTTATGGTGGGTGGAGAGAAATGTTTATGTTCTCAGCTCCAACAACTCAGTAGTCTAAATACCTGACAATACAAAACATATGTATCAGATGTTATGGTGGGTGTAGAGAAATGTTTATGTTCTCAGCTCCAACAACTCAGTAGTCTAAATACCTGACAATACAAAACATATTTATCAGATGTTATGGTGTAGAGAAATGTTTATGTTCTCAGCTCCAACAACTCAGTAGTCTAAATACCTGACAATACAAAACATATTTATCAGATGTTATGGTGTAGAGAAATGTTTATGTTCTCAGCTCCAACAACTCAGTAGTCTAAATACCTGACAATACAAAACATATGTATCAGATGTTATGGTGTAGAGAAATGTTTATGTTCTCAGCTCCAACAACTCAGTAGTCTAAATACCTGACAATACAAAACATATTTATCAGATGTTATGGTGGGTGGAGAGAAATGTTTATGTTCTCAGCTCCAACAACTCAGTAGTCTAAATACCTGACAATACAAAACATATTTATCAGATGTTATGGTGGGTGGAGAGAAATGTTTATGTTCTCAGCTCCAACAACTCAGTAGTCTAAATACCTGACAATACAAAACATATTTATCAGATGTTATGGTGGGTGGAGAGAAATGTTTATGTTCTCAGCTCCAACAACTCAGTAGTCTAAATACCTGACAATACAAAACATATTTATCAGATGTTATGGTGGGTGGAGAGAAATGTTTATGTTCTCAGCTCCAACAACTCAGTAGTCTAAATACCTGACAATAAAAAACATATTTATCAGATGTTATGGTGGGTGGAGAGAAATGTTTATGTTCTCAGCTCCAACAACTCAGTAGTCTAAATACCTGACAATACAAAACATATTTATCAGATGTTATGGTGGGTGGAGAGAAATGTTTATGTTCTCAGCTCCAACAACTCAGTAGTCTAAATACCTGACAATACAAAACATATTTATCAGATGTTATGGTGGGTGGAGAGAAATGTTTATGTTCTCAGCTCCAACAACTCAGTAGTCTAAATACCTGACAATACAAAACATATTTATCAGATGTTATGGTGGGTGGAGAGAAATGTTTATGTTCTCAGCTCCAACAACTCAGTAGTCTAAATACCTGACAATACAAAACATATGTATCAGATGTTATGGTGGGTGGAGAGAAATGTTTATGTTCTCAGCTCCAACAACTCAGTAGTCTAAATACCTGACAATACAAAACATATTTATCAGATGTTATGGTGGGTGGAGAGAAATGTTTATGTTCTCAGCTCCAACAACTCAGTAGTCTAAATACCTGACAATACAAAACATATTTATCAGATGTTATGGTGGGTGTAGAGACATGTTTATGTTCTCAGCTCCAACAACTCAGTAGTCTAAATACCTGACAATACAAAACATATTTATCAGATGTTATGGTGGGTGGAGAGAAATGTTTATGTTCTCAGCTCCAACAACTCAGTAGTCTAAATACCTGACAATACAAAACATATTTATCAGATGTTATGGTGGGTGGAGAGAAATGTTTATGTTCTCAGCTCCAACAACTCAGTAGTCTAAATACCTGACAATACAAAACATATTTATCAGATGTTATGGTGGGTGGAGAGAAATGTTTATGTTCTCAGCTCCAACAACTCAGTAGTCTAAATACCTGACAATACAAAACATATTTATCAGATGTTATGGTGGGTGTAGAGAAATGTTTATGTTCTCAGCTCCAACAACTCAGTAGTCTAAATACCTGACAATACAAAACATATGTATCAGATGTTATGGTGGGTGGAGAGAAATGTTTATGTTCTCAGCTCCAACAACTCAGTAGTCTAAATACCTGACAATACAAAACATATTTATCAGATGTTATGGTGGGTGGAGAGAAATGTTTATGTTCTCAGCTCCAACAACTCAGTAGTCTAAATACCTGACAATACAAAACATATTTATCAGATGTTATGGTGGGTGTAGAGAAATGTTTATGTTCTCAGCTCCAACAACTCAGTAGTCTAAATACCTGACAATACAAAACATATTTATCAGATGTTATGGTGGGTGGAGAGAAATGTTTATGTTCTCAGCTCCAACAACTCAGTAGTCTAAATACCTGACAATACAAAACATATTTATCAGATGTTATGGTGGGTGGAGAGAAATGTTTATGTTCTCAGCTCCAACAACTCAGTAGTCTAAATACCTGACAATACAAAACATATTTATCAGATGTTATGGTGGGTGTAGAGAAATGTTTATGTTCTCAGCTCCAACAACTCAGTAGTCTAAATACCTGACAATACAAAACATATTTATCAGATGTTATGGTGGGTGGAGAGAAATGTTTATGTTCTCAGCTCCAACAACTCAGTAGTCTAAATACCTGACAATACAAAACATATTTATCAGATGTTATGGTGTAGAGAAATGTTTATGTTCTCAGCTCCAACAACTCAGTAGTCTAAATACCTGACAATACAAAACATATTTATCAGATGTTATGGTGGGTGGAGAGAAATGTTTATGTTCTCAGCTCCAACAACTCAGTAGTCTAAATACCTGACAATACAAAACATATTTATCAGATGTTATGGTGGGTGGAGAGAAATGTTTATGTTCTCAGCTCCAACAACTCAGTAGTCTAAATACCTGACAATACAAAACATATTTATCAGATGTTATGGTGGGTGGAGAGAAATGTTTATGTTCTCAGCTCCAACAACTCAGTAGTCTAAATACCTGACAATACAAAACATATTTATCAGATGTTATGGTGGGTGGAGAGAAATGTTTATGTTCTCAGCTCCAACAACTCAGTAGTCTAAATACCTGACAATACAAAACATATTTATCAGATGTTATGGTGGGTGGAGAGAAATGTTTATGTTCTCAGCTCCAACAACTCAGTAGTCTAAATACCTGACAATACAAAACATATTTATCAGATGTTATGGTGGGTGTAGAGAAATGTTTATGTTCTCAGCTCCAACAACTCAGTAGTCTAAATACCTGACAATACAAAACATATTTATCAGATGTTATGGTGGGTGGAGAGAAATGTTTATGTTCTCAGCTCCAACAACTCAGTAGTCTAAATACCTGACAATACAAAACATATTTATCAGATGTTATGGTGGGTGGAGAGAAATGTTTATGTTCTCAGCTCCAACAACTCAGTAGTCTAAATACCTGACAATACAAAACATATTTATCAGATGTTATGGTGGGTGTAGAGAAATGTTTATGTTCTCAGCTCCAACAACTCAGTAGTCTAAATACCTGACAATACAAAACATATTTATCAGATATTATGGTGGGTGGAGAGAAATGTTTATGTTCTCAGCTCCAACAACTCAGTAGTCTAAATACCTGACAATACAAAACATATTTATCAGATGTTATGGTGTAGAGAAATGTTTATGTTCTCAGCTCCAACAACTCAGTAGTCTAAATACCTGACAATACAAAACATATTTATCAGATGTTATGGTGTAGAGAAATGTTTATGTTCTCAGCTCCAACAACTCAGTAGTCTAAATACCTGACAATACAAAACATATTTATCAGATGTTATGGTGTGAGAAATGTTTATGTTCTCAGCTCCAACAACTCAGTAGTCTAAATACCTGACAATACAAAACATATTTATCAGATGTTATGGTGGGTGTAGAGAAATGTTTATGTTCTCAGCTCCAACAACTCAGTAGTCTAAATACCTGACAATACAAAACATATTTATCAGATGTTATGGTGGGTGTAGAGAAATGTTTATGTTCTCAGCTCCAACAACTCAGTAGTCTAAATACCTGACAATACAAAACATATGTATCAGATGTTATGGTGGGTGTAGAGAAATGTTTATGTTCTCAGCTCCAACAACTCAGTAGTCTAAATACCTGACAATACAAAACATATTTATCAGATGTTATGGTGGGTGTAGAGAAATGTTTATGTTCTCAGCTCCAACAACTCAGTAGTCTAAATACCTGACAATACAAAACATATTTATCAGATGTTATGGTGGGTGTAGAGAAATGTTTATGTTCTCAGCTCCAACAACTCAGTAGTCTAAATACCTGACAATACAAAACATATTTATCAGATGTTATGGTGTAGAGAAATGTTTATGTTCTCAGCTCCAACAACTCAGTAGTCTAAATACCTGACAATACAAAACATATTTATCAGATGTTATGGTGTAGAGAAATGTTTATGTTCTCAGCTCCAACAACTCAGTAGTCTAAATACCTGACAATACAAAACATATTTATCAGATGTTATGGTGGGTGGAGAGAAATGTTTATGTTCTCAGCTCCAACAACTCAGTAGTCTAAATACCTGACAATACAAAACATATTTATCAGATGTTATGGTGGGTGGAGAGAAATGTTTATGTTCTCAGCTCCAACAACTCAGTAGTCTAAATACCTGACAATACAAAACATATTTATCAGATGTTATGGTGGGTGGAGAGAAATGTTTATGTTCTCAGCTCCAACAACTCAGTAGTCTAAATACCTGACAATACAAAACATATTTATCAGATGTTATGGTGGGTGGAGAGAAATGTTTATGTTCTCAGCTCCAACAACTCAGTAGTCTAAATACCTGACAATACAAAACATATTTATCAGATGTTATGGTGGGTGGAGAGAAATGTTTATGTTCTCAGCTCCAACAACTCAGTAGTCTAAATACCTGACAATACAAAACATATTTATCAGATGTTATGGTGGGTGTAGAGAAATGTTTATGTTCTCAGCTCCAACAACTCAGTAGTCTAAATACCTGACAATACAAAACATATTTATCAGATGTTATGGTGGGTGGAGAGAAATGTTTATGTTCTCAGCTCCAACAACTCAGTAGTCTAAATACCTGACAATACAAAACATATTTATCAGATGTTATGGTGGGTGGAGAGAAATGTTTATGTTCTCAGCTCCAACAACTCAGTAGTCTAAATACCTGACAATACAAAACATATTTATCAGATGTTATGGTGGGTGGAGAGAAATGTTTATGTTCTCAGCTCCAACAACTCAGTAGTCTAAATACCTGACAATACAAAACATATTTATCAGATGTTATGGTGGGTGTAGAGAAATGTTTATGTTCTCAGCTCCAACAACTCAGTAGTCTAAATACCTGACAATACAAAACATATTTATCAGATGTTATGGTGGGTGGAGAGAAATGTTTATGTTCTCAGCTCCAACAACTCAGTAGTCTAAATACCTGACAATACAAAACATATTTATCAGATGTTATGGTGGGTGTAGAGAAATGTTTATGTTCTCAGCTCCAACAACTCAGTAGTCTAAATACCTGACAATACAAAACATATTTATCAGATGTTATGGTGGGTGGAGAGAAATGTTTATGTTCTCAGCTCCAACAACTCAGTAGTCTAAATACCTGACAATACAAAACATATTTATCAGATGTTATGGTGGGTGGAGAGAAATGTTTATGTTCTCAGCTCCAACAACTCAGTAGTCTAAATACCTGACAATACAAAACATATTTATCAGATGTTATGGTGGGTGTAGAGAAATGTTTATGTTCTCAGCTCCAACAACTCAGTAGTCTAAATACCTGACAATACAAAACATATTTATCAGATGTTATGGTGGGTGGAGAGAAATGTTTATGTTCTCAGCTCCAACAACTCAGTAGTCTAAATACCTGACAATACAAAACATATTTATCAGATGTTATGGTGTAGAGAAATGTTTATGTTCTCAGCTCCAACAACTCAGTAGTCTAAATACCTGACAATACAAAACATATTTATCAGATGTTATGGTGTAGAGAAATGTTTATGTTCTCAGCTCCAACAACTCAGTAGTCTAAATACCTGACAATACAAAACATATTTATCAGATGTTATGGTGTAGAGAAATGTTTATGTTCTCAGCTCCAACAACTCAGTAGTCTAAATACCTGACAATACAAAACATATTTATCAGATGTTATGGTGGGTGTAGAGAAATGTTTATGTTCTCAGCTCCAACAACTCAGTAGTCTAAATACCTGACAATACAAAACATATTTATCAGATGTTATGGTGGGTGTAGAGAAATGTTTATGTTCTCAGCTCCAACAACTCAGTAGTCTAAATACCTGACAATACAAAACATATTTATCAGATGTTATGGTGGGTGGAGAGAAATGTTTATGTTCTCAGCTCCAACAACTCAGTAGTCTAAATACCTGACAATACAAAACATATTTATCAGATGTTATGGTGGGTGTAGAGAAATGTTTATGTTCTCAGCTCCAACAACTCAGTAGTCTAAATACCTGACAATACAAAACATATTTATCAGATGTTATGGTGGGTGTAGAGAAATGTTTATGTTCTCAGCTCCAACAACTCAGTAGTCTAAATACCTGACAATACAAAACATATTTATCAGATGTTATGGTGGGTGTAGAGAAATGTTTATGTTCTCAGCTCCAACAACTCAGTAGTCTAAATACCTGACAATACAAAACATATTTATCAGATGTTATGGTGGGTGTAGAGAAATGTTTATGTTCTCAGCTCCAACAACTCAGTAGTCTAAATACCTGACAATACAAAACATATTTATCAGATGTTATGGTGGGTGTAGAGAAATGTTTATGTTCTCAGCTCCAACAACTCAGTAGTCTAAATACCTGACAATACAAAACATATTTATCAGATGTTATGGTGGGTGGAGAGAAATGTTTATGTTCTCAGCTCCAACAACTCAGTAGTCTAAATACCTGACAATACAAAACATATTTATCAGATGTTATGGTGGGTGGAGAGAAATGTTTATGTTCTCAGCTCCAACAACTCAGTAGTCTAAATACCTGACAATACAAAACATATTTATCAGATGTTATGGTGGGTGGAGAGAAATGTTTATGTTCTCAGCTCCAACAACTCAGTAGTCTAAATACCTGACAATACAAAACATATTTATCAGATGTTATGGTGGGTGGAGAGAAATGTTTATGTTCTCAGCTCCAACAACTCAGTAGTCTAAATACCTGACAATACAAAACATATTTATCAGATGTTATGGTGGGTGGAGAGAAATGTTTATGTTCTCAGCTCCAACAACTCAGTAGTCTAAATACCTGACAATACAAAACATATTTATCAGATGTTATGGTGGGTGTAGAGAAATGTTTATGTTCTCAGTTCCAACAACTCAGTAGTCTAAATACCTGACAATACAAAACATATTTATCAGATGTTATGGTGGGTGGAGAGAAATGTTTATGTTCTCAGCTCCAACAACTCAGTAGTCTAAATACCTGACAATACAAAACATATTTATCAGATGTTATGGTGGGTGTAGAGAAATGTTTATGTTCTCAGCTCCAACAACTCAGTAGTCTAAATACCTGACAATACAAAACATATGTATCAGATGTTATGGTGGGTGTAGAGAAATGTTTATGTTCTCAGCTCCAACAACTCAGTAGTCTAAATACCTGACAATACAAAACATATTTATCAGATGTTATGGTGGGTGGAGAGAAATGTTTATGTTCTCAGCTCCAACAACTCAGTAGTCTAAATACCTGACAATACAAAACATATTTATCAGATGTTATGGTGGGTGGAGAGAAATGTTTATGTTCTCAGCTCCAACAACTCAGTAGTCTAAATACCTGACAATACAAAACATATGTATCAGATGTTATGGTGGGTGTAGAGAAATGTTTATGTTCTCAGCTCCAACAACTCAGTAGTCTAAATACCTGACAATACAAAACATATTTATCAGATGTTATGGTGGGTGGAGAGAAATGTTTATGTTCTCAGCTCCAACAACTCAGTAGTCTAAATACCTGACAATACAAAACATATTTATCAGATGTTATGGTGGGTGGAGAGAAATGTTTATGTTCTCAGCTCCAACAACTCAGTAGTCTAAATACCTGACAATACAAAACATATTTATCAGATGTTATGGTGGGTGGAGAGAAATGTTTATGTTCTCAGCTCCAACAACTCAGTAGTCTAAATACCTGACAATACAAAACATATTTATCAGATGTTATGGTGGGTGTAGAGAAATGTTTATGTTCTCAGCTCCAACAACTCAGTAGTCTAAATACCTGACAATACAAAACATATGTATCAGATGTTATGGTGGGTGGAGAGAAATGTTTATGTTCTCAGCTCCAACAACTCAGTAGTCTAAATACCTGACAATACAAAACATATTTATCAGATGTTATGGTGGGTGTAGAGAAATGTTTATGTTCTCAGCTCCAACAACTCAGTAGTCTAAATACCTGACAATACAAAACATATTTATCAGATGTTATGGTGGGTGGAGAGAAATGTTTATGTTCTCAGCTCCAACAACTCAGTAGTCTAAATACCTGACAATACAAAACATATTTATCAGATGTTATGGTGGGTGGAGAGAAATGTTTATGTTCTCAGCTCCAACAACTCAGTAGTCTAAATACCTGACAATACAAAACATATTTATCAGATGTTATGGTGGGTGTAGAGAAATGTTTATGTTCTCAGCTCCAACAACTCAGTAGTCTAAATACCTGACAATACAAAACATATTTATCAGATGTTATGGTGGGTGGAGAGAAATGTTTATGTTCTCAGCTCCAACAACTCAGTAGTCTAAATACCTGACAATACAAAACATATTTATCAGATGTTATGGTGTAGAGAAATGTTTATGTTCTCAGCTCCAACAACTCAGTAGTCTAAATACCTGACAATACAAAACATATTTATCAGATGTTATGGTGGGTAGAGAAATGTTTATGTTCTCAGCTCCAACAACTCAGTAGTCTAAATACCTGACAATACAAAACATATTTATCAGATGTTATGGTGGGTGGAGAGAAATGTTTATGTTCTCAGCTCCAACAACTCAGTAGTCTAAATACCTGACAATACAAAACATATTTATCAGATGTTATGGTGGGTGGAGAGAAATGTTTATGTTCTCAGCTCCAACAACTCAGTAGTCTAAATACCTGACAATACAAAACATATTTATCAGATGTTATGGTGGGTGGAGAGAAATGTTTATGTTCTCAGCTCCAACAACTCAGTAGTCTAAATACCTGACAATACAAAACATATTTATCAGATGTTATGGTGGGTGGAGAGAAATGTTTATGTTCTCAGCTCCAACAACTCAGTAGTCTAAATACCTGACAATACAAAACATATTTATCAGATGTTATGGTGGGTAGAGAGAAATGTTTATGTTCTCAGCTCCAACAACTCAGTAGTCTAAATACCTGACAATACAAAACATATTTATCAGATGTTATGGTGGGTGTAGAGAAATGTTTATGTTCTCAGCTCCAACAACTCAGTAGTCTAAATACCTGACAATACAAAACATATTTATCAGATGTTATGGTGGGTGGAGAGAAATGTTTATGTTCTCAGCTCCAACAACTCAGTAGTCTAAATACCTGACAATACAAAACATATTTATCAGATGTTATGGTGGGTGGAGAGAAATGTTTATGTTCTCAGCTCCAACAACTCAGTAGTCTAAATACCTGACAATACAAAACATATTTATCAGATGTTATGGTGGGTGGAGAGAAATGTTTATGTTCTCAGCTCCAACAACTCAGTAGTCTAAATACCTGACAATACAAAACATATTTATCAGATGTTATGGTGGGTGTAGAGAAATGTTTATGTTCTCAGCTCCAACAACTCAGTAGTCTAAATACCTGACAATACAAAACATATGTATCAGATGTTATGGTGGGTGGAGAGAAATGTTTATGTTCTCAGCTCCAACAACTCAGTAGTCTAAATACCTGACAATACAAAACATATTTATCAGATGTTATGGTGGGTGTAGAGAAATGTTTATGTTCTCAGCTCCAACAACTCAGTAGTCTAAATACCTGACAATACAAAACATATTTATCAGATGTTATGGTGGGTGGAGAGAAATGTTTATGTTCTCAGCTCCAACAACTCAGTTGTCTAAATACCTGACAATACAAAACATATTTATCAGATGTTATGGTGGGTGGAGAGAAATGTTTATGTTCTCAGCTCCAACAACTCAGTAGTCTAAATACCTGACAATACAAAACATATTTATCAGATGTTATGGTGGGTGTAGAGAAATGTTTATGTTCTCAGCTCCAACAACTCAGTAGTCTAAATACCTGACAATACAAAACATATTTATCAGATATTATGGTGGGTGGAGAGAAATGTTTATGTTCTCAGCTCCAACAACTCAGTAGTCTAAATACCTGACAATACAAAACATATTTATCAGATGTTATGGTGTAGAGAAATGTTTATGTTCTCAGCTCCAACAACTCAGTAGTCTAAATACCTGACAATACAAAACATATTTATCAGATGTTATGGTGTAGAGAAATGTTTATGTTCTCAGCTCCAACAACTCAGTAGTCTAAATACCTGACAATACAAAACATATTTATCAGATGTTATGGTGGGTGTAGAGACATGTTTATGTTCTCAGCTCCAACAACTCAGTAGTCTAAATACCTGACAATACAAAACATATTTATCAGATGTTATGGTGGGTGTAGAGAAATGTTTATGTTCTCAGCTCCAACAACTCAGTAGTCTAAATACCTGACAATACAAAACATATGTATCAGATGTTATGGTGGGTGGAGAGAAATGTTTATGTTCTCAGCTCCAACAACTCAGTAGTCTAAATACCTGACAATACAAAACATATTTATCAGATGTTATGGTGGGTGGAGAGAAATGTTTATGTTCTCAGCTCCAACAACTCAGTAGTCTAAATACCTGACAATACAAAACATATTTATCAGATGTTATGGTGGGTGTAGAGAAATGTTTATGTTCTCAGCTCCAACAACTCAGTAGTCTAAATACCTGACAATACAAAACATATTTATCAGATGTTATGGTGGGTGGAGAGAAATGTTTATGTTCTCAGCTCCAACAACTCAGTAGTCTAAATACCTGACAATACAAAACATATTTATCAGATGTTATGGTGGGTGTAGAGAAATGTTTATGTTCTCAGCTCCAACAACTCAGTAGTCTAAATACCTGACAATACAAAACATATTTATCAGATGTTATGGTGGGTGTAGAGAAATGTTTATGTTCTCAGCTCCAACAACTCAGTAGTCTAAATACCTGACAATACAAAACATATGTATCAGATGTTATGGTGGGTGGAGAGAAATGTTTATGTTCTCAGCTCCAACAACTCAGTAGTCTAAATACCTGACAATACAAAACATATTTATCAGATGTTATGGTGGGTGGAGAGAAATGTTTATGTTCTCAGCTCCAACAACTCAGTAGTCTAAATACCTGACAATACAAAACATATTTATCAGATGTTATGGTGGGTGTAGAGAAATGTTTATGTTCTCAGCTCCAACAACTCAGTAGTCTAAATACCTGACAATACAAAACATATGTATCAGATGTTATGGTGGGTGTAGAGAAATGTTTATGTTCTCAGCTCCAACAACTCAGTAGTCTAAATACCTGACAATACAAAACATATTTATCAGATGTTATGGTGGGTGGAGAGAAATGTTTATGTTCTCAGCTCCAACAACTCAGTAGTCTAAATACCTGACAATACAAAACATATGTATCAGATGTTATGGTGGGTGTAGAGACATGTTTATGTTCTCAGCTCCAACAACTCAGTAGTCTAAATACCTGACAATACAAAACATATTTATCAGATGTTATGGTGGGTGGAGAGAAATGTTTATGTTCTCAGCTCCAACAACTCAGTAGTCTAAATACCTGACAATACAAAACATATTTATCAGATGTTATGGTGGGTGGAGAGAAATGTTTATGTTCTCAGCTCCAACAACTCAGTAGTCTAAATACCTGACAATACAAAACATATTTATCAGATGTTATGGTGGGTGGAGAGAAATGTTTATGTTCTCAGCTCCAACAACTCAGTAGTCTAAATACCTGACAATACAAAACATATTTATCAGATGTTATGGTGGGTGTAGAGAAATGTTTATGTTCTCAGCTCCAACAACTCAGTAGTCTAAATACCTGACAATACAAAACATATGTATCAGATGTTATGGTGGGTGGAGAGAAATGTTTATGTTCTCAGCTCCAACAACTCAGTAGTCTAAATACCTGACAATACAAAACATATTTATCAGATGTTATGGTGGGTGTAGAGAAATGTTTATGTTCTCAGCTCCAACAACTCAGTAGTCTAAATACCTGACAATACAAAACATATTTATCAGATGTTATGGTGGGTGGAGAGAAATGTTTATGTTCTCAGCTCCAACAACTCAGTAGTCTAAATACCTGACAATACAAAACATATTTATCAGATGTTATGGTGGGTGGAGAGAAATGTTTATGTTCTCAGCTCCAACAACTCAGTAGTCTAAATACCTGACAATACAAAACATATTTATCAGATGTTATGGTGGGTGTAGAGAAATGTTTATGTTCTCAGCTCCAACAACTCAGTAGTCTAAATACCTGACAATACAAAACATATTTATCAGATGTTATGGTGGGTGGAGAGAAATGTTTATGTTCTCAGCTCCAACAACTCAGTAGTCTAAATACCTGACAATACAAAACATATTTATCAGATGTTATGGTGTAGAGAAATGTTTATGTTCTCAGCTCCAACAACTCAGTAGTCTAAATACCTGACAATACAAAACATATTTATCAGATGTTATGGTGTAGAGAAATGTTTATGTTCTCAGCTCCAACAACTCAGTAGTCTAAATACCTGACAATACAAAACATATTTATCAGATGTTATGGTGTAGAGAAATGTTTATGTTCTCAGCTCCAACAACTCAGTAGTCTAAATACCTGACAATACAAAACATATTTATCAGATGTTATGGTGTAGAGAAATGTTTATGTTCTCAGCTCCAACAACTCAGTAGTCTAAATACCTGACAATACAAAACATATTTATCAGATGTTATGGTGTAGAGAAATGTTTATGTTCTCAGCTCCAACAACTCAGTAGTCTAAATACCTGACAATACAAAACATATGTATCAGATGTTATGGTGTAGAGAAATGTTTATGTTCTCAGCTCCAACAACTCAGTAGTCTAAATACCTGACAATACAAAACATATTTATCAGATGTTATGGTGGGTGTAGAGAAATGTTTATGTTCTCAGCTCCAACAACTCAGTAGTCTAAATACCTGACAATACAAAACATATTTATCAGATGTTATGGTGGGTGTAGAGAAATGTTTATGTTCTCAGCTCCAACAACTCAGTAGTCTAAATACCTGACAATACAAAACATATGTATCAGATGTTATGGTGGGTGGAGAGAAATGTTTATGTTCTCAGCTCCAACAACTCAGTAGTCTAAATACCTGACAATACAAAACATATGTATCAGATGTTATGGTGGGTGTAGAGAAATGTTTATGTTCTCAGCTCCAACAACTCAGTAGTCTAAATACCTGACAATACAAAACATATTTATCAGATGTTATGGTGGGTGTAGAGAAATGTTTATGTTCTCAGCTCCAACAACTCAGTAGTCTAAATACCTGACAATACAAAACATATTTATCAGATGTTATGGTGGGTGGAGAGAAATGTTTATGTTCTCAGCTCCAACAACTCAGTAGTCTAAATACCTGACAATACAAAACATATTTATCAGATGTTATGGTGGGTGGAGAGAAATGTTTATGTTCTCAGCTCCAACAACTCAGTAGTCTAAATACCTGACAATACAAACCATCCCCCCCCCAAAAAAACGTTTAAAAAACAGGATTTTTGAATATGAGAAGAATAAACATTATTATTATTATACTATAAATTGTAATCCAGACGTATTAAGAAGTAGACGGTAAATATGTAGCTACATTTATTACACAAATTAAAAACAGCAAAGGCATCACGTTCATGATATAGACACGAGGTCACGAGGTCACCACCACATCGACTCAACAGACTGTAGTCAATAGGGCCGGGTAGGTAACCATCGGTTACAGAGACCACGAGGTCACCACCACATCGACTCAACAGACTGTAGTATTAGTCAATAGGGCCGGGTAGGTAACCATCGGTTACAGAGACCACGAGGTCACCACCACATCGACTCAACAGACTGTAGTATTAGTCAATAGGGCCGGGTAGGTAACCATCGGTTACAGAGACCACGAGGTCACCACCACATCGATTCAACAGACTGTAGTATTAGTCAATAGGGCCGGGTAGGTAACCATCGGTTACAGAGACCACGAGGTCACCACCACGTCGATTCAACAGACTGTGGTATTAGTCAATAGGGCCGGGTAGGTAACCATCGGTTACAGAGACCACCAGTAGAAAGGGTTTGTTGTCCATTTCATCAAGTTAAAAATAAAATTTAAAAATATATTTTAAAAAAGGGGTCATTCTGCTATTAATAAAGTGTTTTTTTTGTATGAACTGCAGATTGCCCCTTTAAGCATGGGCCCCCAACAAACAGGAAGCGCTAACACACAAGGAGCTAGTCGGCTATCCTGCCCAACAACAGCCGCCGATGTCCAATCAAATAAAAGCATAGAAACTCATCAGTCCTTTTTTTTTTTAGAGAGAGGGAAGAGAAGCTGTAGACGACACCTTTGGTAAATATGAAGAAACAGGCCCGTTTTATGTAATCCATCTGATATCAGAAAGGTAAAGAATAACATTTATTCTGTAATACTGTAATTATTATGCAACATGTCAAGTTAAAGAGAGTATGTGAAATGAATGGCGTTGAATATATTAGCCTCCTAAATGGCACCCTATTCCCTATTTAGTGCACTACTTTTGACCAAAAAACACCCTATGGCACTTTGGGCTCTGGTCTAAAATAGTGCGCACTATATAGGGAATAGGGTGCCATTTGGGATGCAGATTAAGCCACAGAGGTACAGTCAGCATTGGGGATCCTGGAGTTGCTATAGTAGAATACATGAAACGTCTCCTCCGCTAGTCAGATTACATTCTGAAGATGATCGGTGATCCACAGCTGAAGCTCTTGGATCGTCCGATTGGTTGTAGAAATAACAGTCTCGGTACGTATAGAGGCGATGGAGGAAAAGGCAGGTTTGAGTCGGGTTCTATCTCAGTTCATCATCACGTTCTTCACAACCATATTGGAGGAGAAGGTCCCCCCCCCCCGTCCCCCCCCCACCCGACTCGGACCTTCGATGTGAAAAAAAAGAAATGTCAGAGTATGTACAGTAACGAAAGGCATCTTATTGGTTCAGACACAGGGTCAGCTGGGGGGTCAGATGATGACTGTCTCCGTGTGATAGGCTGAGTAGGAGAATGAGGTGTGTTTGTGGGCGGAGCCGGAAGAGGGCTGGTTTATAGGGGTGGAGGAGGAGGAGGTGGAGGAGGAGGAAGAGGTGGAGGGGGAACAACTAGCCCAGCGTGACGGGGGGCGGCGGTTGGCTGGACAGGCCGGACGAGAGAAATTCTTCTGGACTGATGAGGAGCTGGAAGATACTTTACACTCCTGAGGGAAGAGAGAAAGAGAGAGACAGAGAGAGAGAGGGAGAGACAGAGCGAGAGAGAGCGCGAGAGCGGGGGAGAGAGAGACAGAAGGGGAGAGACAAAAAGAGAGAGAGAGATGGGGGAGAGAAAACGAGAGAGGGGGAAAGACAGAAAGAGAGAGGGAGAGAGAGAGAGAGAGGGGGAGAGAGAGAGAGGGAGAGAGAGAGAGGGGGAGAGAGAGAGAGGGAGAGAGAGAGAGGGGGAGAGAGAGAGGGAGAGAGAGAGAGAGGGGGAGAGAGAGAGAGAGAGGGGGAACGACAAAGAGAGAGCGAGAGAGAGGGGGAGAGAGAGACAGAAGGGGAGAGACAAGAAGGGGGAGAGAGAACGAGAGAGGGAGAGACAGAGAGAGAGGGGGAGAGCATGAGAGAGAAAGAGAATTAACAAACATTCCTCACTCCAATCAGCCATAAAAACATTATTTTGAGCAGGAACAGTAGGCTACATTTCGCCAGGTCATCTGCAGTCCTCGGCCATCGACTCTATTTCACTTCAGAACAACATTTGAGTTGGAATACTTTCCATATGACCTCCTACCTTCGTCCTCTGTAGCCCCCTTGAGCACCTAACTCTACTTCTTGGCTACTGTCAGTCTGTTGCATAGAGACGGGATACTGAGAAAGCGATACTGAAAAATAATAATAATGATGTAACCTTATATATCTAGGGCAAGTCAGTTTAAGAATTAAATCTTTATTTACAATGACGGCCTACACCGGGGCCAAAACCCGGACGACGCTGGGCCAATTGTGCTCCGCCCTACGGGACTCCCAATCACGGCCGGTTGTGATACAGCCTGGGATTCGAACCAGGGTCTGTAGTGACCCCTCTAGCACTGAGATACAGTGTCTCAGACCACTGAACCAGGGTCTGTAGTGACCCCTCTAGCACTGAGATGCAGTGTCTCAGACCACTGAACCAGGGTCTGTAGTGACCCCTTCTAGCACTGAGATACAGTGCATTAGACCACTGAACCAGGGTCTGTAGTGACCCCTTCTAGCACTGAGATGCAGTGTCTCAGACCGATTGATTCCCGGGCCCTAAGATAGTCAACCTTTTAGTGCAAGGTTGAGCTAAATCAGGGTCACACAGAGAGAGAGAGAGGTTCTCGGTTGTCTTAAAACAATAACCTACTTTGAAACAGAAGGATCCCCCTCATACACATGGTTCTGGGTTTAAAGGAAGAAGACACCACTACTGTGTCCGTTTGCATCCCAATATTACACTTTATATAATCATTATATTTAAATTGAGCTTTTATTGACATGATGTAACAATGTACATGTTGTCAAAGCTTAACTTTGGATATTTACATTATTAAGATAATAAGAATCAAATGGTCACCGGGACAACAATAACAACAACAACCAAGGGTCAAAACAACCAGACATTCAACAACAACAACAAGTATACAGTAGAGGACATGTGCAGGTTGATTGGTCTGTCAGACACTGTCCCTCATCCTATAGCAGGCAGCAATGTAGTGGTCTGTCAGACACTGTCTCTCATCCTATAGCAGGCAGCAATGTAGTGGTCTGTCAGACACTGTCTCTCATCCTATAGCAGGCAGCAATGTAGTGGTCTGTCAGACACTGTCCCTCATCATATAGCAGGCAGCAATGTAGTGGTCTGTCAGACACTGTCCCTCATCATATAGCAGGCAGCAATGTAGTGGTCTGTCAGACACTGTCTCTCATCCTATAGCAGGCAGCAATGTAGTGGTCTGTCAGACACTGTCCCTCATCCTATAGCAGGCAGCAATGTAGTGGTCTGTCAGACACTGTCCCTCATCATATAGCAGGCAGCAATGTAGTGGTCTGTCAGACACTGTCTCTCATCCTATAGCAGGCAGCAATGTAGTGGTCTGTCAGACACTGTCCCTCATCCTATAGCAGGCAGCAATGTAGTGGTCTGTCAACCCACAGCTCTCTCATCCTATAGCAGGCAGCAATGTAGTGGTCTGCCAACCCACAGCTCTCTCATCTCCCTCATCCTATAGCAGGCAGCAATGTAGTGGTCTGTCAACCCACAGCTCTCTCATCCTATAGCAGGCAGCAATGTAGTGGTCTGCCAACCCACAGCTCTCTCATCCTATAGCAGGCAGCAATGTAGTGGTCTGTCAACCCACAGCTCTCTCATCCTATAGCAGGCAGCAATGTAGTGGTCTGCCAACCCACAGCTCTCTCATCTCCCTCATCATATAGCAGGCAGCAATGTAGTGGTCTGCCAACCCACAGCTCTCTCATCATATAGCAGGCAGTAATGTAGTGGTCTGCCAACCCACAGCTCTCTCATCCTATAGCAGGCAGCAATGTAGTGGTCTGCCAACCCACAGCTCTCTCATCATATAGCAGGCAGTAATGTAGTGGTCTGCCAACCCACAGCTCTCTCATCCTATAGCAGGCAGCAATGTAGTGGTCTGCCAACCCACAGCTCTCTCATCTCCCTCATCGTATAGCAGGCAGCAATGTAGTGGTCTGCCAACCCACAGCTCTCTCATCTCCCTCATCATATAGCAGGCAGCAATGTAGTGGTCTGTCAGACACTGTCTCTCATCCTATAGCAGGCAGCAATGTAGTGGTCTGTCAGACACTGTCCCTCATCCTATAGCAGGCAGCAATGTAGTGGTCTGTCAGACACTGTCTCTCATCCTATAGCAGGCAGCAATGTAGTGGTCTGTCAGACACTGTCCCTCATCGTATAGCAGGCAGCAATGTAGTGGTCTGTCAGACACTGTCCCTCATCATATAGCAGGCAGCAATGTAGTGGTCTGTCAGACACTGTCCCTCATCCTATAGCAGGCAGCAATGTAGTGGTCTGTCAGACACTGTCCCTCATCCTATAGCAGGCAGCAATGTAGTGGTCTGTCAGACACTGTCCCTCATCCTATAGCAAGCAGCAATGTAGTGGTCTGTCAGACACTGTCCCTCATCCTATAGCAGGCAGCAATGTAGTGGTCTGTCAGACACTGTCCCTCATCCTATAGCAGGCAGCAATGTAGTGGTCTGCCAACCCACAGCTCCCTCATCTCCCTCATCATATAGCAGGCAGCAATGTAGTGGTCTGCCAACCCACAGCTCCCTCATCTCCCTCATCATATAGCAGGCAGCAATGTAGTGGTCTGCCAACCCACAGCTCCCTCATCTCCCTCATCATATAGCAGGCAGCAATGTAGTGGTCTGCCAACCCACAGCTCTCTCATCATATAGCAGGCAGCAATGTAGTGGTCTGCCAACCCACAGCTCTCTCATCTCCCTCATCATATAGCAGGCAGCAATGTAGTGGTCTGCCAACCCACGGCTCCCTCATCATATAGCAGGCAGTAATGTAGTGGTCTGCCAACCCACAGCTCTCTCATCTCCCTCATCATATAGCAGGCAGCAATGTAGTGGTCTGTCAACCCACAGCTCTCTCATCATATAGCAGGCAGCAATGTAGTGGTCTGCCAACCCACAGCTCCCTCATCTCCCTCATCATATAGCAGGCAGTAATGTAGTGGTCTGCCAACCCACAGCTCTCTCATCTCCCTCATCATATAGCAGGCAGCAATGTAGTGGTCTGCCAACCCACAGCTCCCTCATCTCCCTCATCATATAGCAGGCAGCAATGTAGTGGTCTGCCAACCCACAGCTCCCTCATCTCCCTCATCCTATAGCAGGCAGCAATGTAGTGGTCTGCCAACCCACAGCTCCCTCATCATATAGCAGGCAGCAATGTAGTGGTCTGCCAACCCACAGCTCTCTCATCTCCCTCATCATATAGCAGGCAGCAATGTAGTGGTCTGCCAACCCACAGCTCTCTCATCATATAGCAGGCAGCAATGTAGTGGTCTGCCAACCCACAGCTCTCTCATCATATAGCAGGCAGCAATGTAGTGGTCTGCCAACCCACAGATCCCTCATCTCCCTCATCCTATAGCAGGCAGCAATGTAGTGGTCTGCCAACCCACAGCTCCCTCATCATATAGCAGGCAGCAGTGTAGTGGTCTGCCAACCCACAGCTCCCTCATCATATAGCAGGCAGCAATGTAGTGGTCTGTCAGACACTGTCCCTCATCCTATAGCAGGCAGCAATGTAGTGGTCTGTCAGACACTGTCCCTCATCCTATAGCAGGCAGCAATGTAGTGGTCTGTCAGACACTGTCCCTCATCCTATAGCAAGCAGCAATGTAGTGGTCTGTCAGACACTGTCCCTCATCCTATAGCAGGCAGCAATGTAGTGGTCTGTCAGACACTGTCCCTCATCCTATAGCAGGCAGCAATGTAGTGGTCTGTCAGACACTGTCCCTCATCCTATAGCAGGCAGCAATGTAGTGGTCTGCCAACCCACAGCTCCCTCATCTCCCTCATCATATAGCAGGCAGCAATGTAGTGGTCTGCCAACCCACAGCTCTCTCATCTCCCTCATCATATAGCAGGCAGCAATGTAGTGGTCTGCCAACCCACAGCTCTCTCATCATATAGCAGGCAGCAATGTAGTGGTCTGCCAACCCACAGCTCTCTCATCTCCCTCATCATATAGCAGGCAGCAATGTAGTGGTCTGCCAACCCACAGCTCCCTCATCATATAGCAGGCAGTAATGTAGTGGTCTGCCAACCCACAGCTCTCTCATCTCCCTCATCATATAGCAGGCAGCAATGTAGTGGTCTGTCAACCCACAGCTCTCTCATCATATAGCAGGCAGCAATGTAGTGGTCTGCCAACCCACAGCTCTCTCATCTCCCTCATCATATAGCAGGCAGCAATGTAGTGGTCTGCCAACCCACAGCTCTCTCATCATATAGCAGGCAGCAATGTAGTGGTCTGCCAACCCACAGCTCTCTCATCATATAGCAGGCAGCAATGTAGTGGTCTGCCAACCCACAGATCCCTCATCTCCCTCATCCTATAGCAGGCAGCACTGTAGTGGTCTGCCAACCCACAGCTCCCTCATCATATAGCAGGCAGCAGTGTAGTGGTCTGCCAACCCACAGCTCCCTCATCATATAGCAGGCAGCAATGTAGTGGTCTGTCAGACACTGTCCCTCATCCTATAGCAAGCAGCAATGTAGTGGTCTGTCAGACACTGTCCCTCATCCTATAGCAGGCAGCAATGTAGTGGTCTGTCAGACACTGTCCCTCATCCTATAGCAGGCAGCAATGTAGTGGTCTGCCAACCCACAGCTCCCTCATCTCCCTCATCATATAGCAGGCAGCAATGTAGTGGTCTGCCAACCCACAGCTCTCTCATCTCCCTCATCATATAGCAGGCAGCAATGTAGTGGTCTGCCAACCCACAGCTCTCTCATCATATAGCAGGCAGCAATGTAGTGGTCTGCCAACCCACAGATCCCTCATCTCCCTCATCCTATAGCAGGCAGCAATGTAGTGGTCTGCCAACCCACAGCTCCCTCATCATATAGCAGGCAGCAATGTAGTGGTCTGCCAACCCACAGCTCCCTCATCTCCCTCATCATATAGCAGGCAGCAATGTAGTGGTCTGCCAACCCACAGCTCCCTCATCTCCCTCATCCTATAGCAGGCAGCAATGTAGTGGTCTGCCAACCCACAGCTCCCTCATCATATAGCAGGCAGCAATGTAGTGGTCTGCCAACCCACAGCTCTCTCATCTCCCTCATCATATAGCAGGCAGCAATGTAGTGGTCTGCCAACCCACAGCTCTCTCATCATATAGCAGGCAGCAATGTAGTGGTCTGCCAACCCACAGCTCTCTCATCATATAGCAGGCAGCAATGTAGTGGTCTGCCAACCCACAGATCCCTCATCTCCCTCATCCTATAGCAGGCAGCAATGTAGTGGTCTGCCAACCCACAGCTCCCTCATCATATAGCAGGCAGCAGTGTAGTGGTCTGCCAACCCACAGCTCCCTCATCATATAGCAGGCAGCAATGTAGTGGTCTGTCAGACACTGTCCCTCATCCTATAGCAGGCAGCAATGTAGTGGTCTGTCAGACACTGTCCCTCATCCTATAGCAGGCAGCAATGTAGTGGTCTGTCAGACACTGTCCCTCATCCTATAGCAAGCAGCAATGTAGTGGTCTGTCAGACACTGTCCCTCATCCTATAGCAGGCAGCAATGTAGTGGTCTGTCAGACACTGTCCCTCATCCTATAGCAGGCAGCAATGTAGTGGTCTGCCAACCCACAGCTCCCTCATCTCCCTCATCATATAGCAGGCAGCAATGTAGTGGTCTGCCAACCCACAGCTCTCTCATCTCCCTCATCATATAGCAGGCAGCAATGTAGTGGTCTGCCAACCCACAGCTCTCTCATCATATAGCAGGCAGCAATGTAGTGGTCTGCCAACCCACAGCTCTCTCATCTCCCTCATCATATAGCAGGCAGCAATGTAGTGGTCTGCCAACCCACAGCTCCCTCATCATATAGCAGGCAGTAATGTAGTGGTCTGCCAACCCACAGCTCTCTCATCTCCCTCATCATATAGCAGGCAGCAATGTAGTGGTCTGTCAACCCACAGCTCTCTCATCATATAGCAGGCAGCAATGTAGTGGTCTGCCAACCCACAGCTCCCTCATCTCCCTCATCATATAGCAGGCAGTAATGTAGTGGTCTGCCAACCCACAGCTCTCTCATCTCCCTCATCATATAGCAGGCAGCAATGTAGTGGTCTGCCAACCCACAGCTCCCTCATCTCCCTCATCATATAGCAGGCAGCAATGTAGTGGTCTGCCAACCCACAGCTCCCTCATCTCCCTCATCATATAGCAGGCAGCAATGTAGTGGTCTGCCAACCCACAGCTCCCTCATCATATAGCAGGCAGCAATGTAGTGGTCTGCCAACCCACAGCTCTCTCATCTCCCTCATCATATAGCAGGCAGCAATGTAGTGGTCTGCCAACCCACAGCTCTCTCATCATATAGCAGGCAGCAATGTAGTGGTCTGCCAACCCACAGATCCCTCATCTCCCTCATCCTATAGCAGGCAGCAATGTAGTGGTCTGCCAACCCACAGCTCCCTCATCATATAGCAGGCAGCAATGTAGTGGTCTGCCAACCCACAGCTCCCTCATCATATAGCAGGCAGCAATGTAGTGGTCTGCCAACCCACAGCTCTCTCATCTCTCTCATTATTTAGCAGGCAGCAATGTAGTGGTCTGCCAACCCACAGCTCTCTGTCTATCTCTCATCATATAGCAGGCAGCAATGTAGTGGTCTGCCAACCCACAGCTCTCTCATCATATAGCAGGCAGCAATGTAGTGGTCTGCCAACCCACAGCTCTCTCATCTCTCTCATCATATAGCAGGCAGCAATGTAGTGGTCTGCCAACCCACAGCTCTCTCATCTCCCTCATCATATAGCAGGCAGCAATGTAGTGGTCTGCCAACCCACAGCTCTCTCATCTCCCTCATCATATAGCAGGCAGCAATGTAGTGGTCTGCCAACCCACAGCTCTCTCATCTCCCTCATCATATAGCAGGCAGCAATGTAGTGGTCTGCCAACACACAGCTCTCTCATCTCCCTCATCATATAGCAGGCAGCAATGTAGTGGTCTGCCAACCCACAGCTCCCTCATCATATAGCAGGCAGTAATGTAGTGGTCTGCCAACCCACAGCTCTCTCATCTCCCTCATCATATAGCAGGCAGCAATGTAGTGGTCTGTCAACCCACAGCTCTCTCATCGTATAGCAGGCAGCAATGTAGTGGTCTGCCAACCCACAGCTCTCTCATCTCCCTCATCATATAGCAGGCAGCAATGTAGTGGTCTGCCAACCCACAGCTCTCTCATCTCCCTCATCATATAGCAGGCAGCAATGTAGTGGTCTGCCAACCCACAGCTCTCTCATCATATAGCAGGCAGCAATGTAGTGGTCTGCCAACCCACAGCTCCCTCATCATATAGCAGGCAGCAATGTAGTGGTCTGCCAACCCACAGCTCCCTCATCATATAGCAGGCAGCAATGTAGTGGTCTGCCAACCCACAGCTCTCTCATCATATAGCAGGCAGTAATGTAGTGGTCTGCCAACCCACAGCTCTCTCATCTCCCTCATCATATAGCAGGCAGCAGTGTAGTGGTCTGCCAACCCACAGCTCTCTCATCATATAGCAGGCAGCAATGTAGTGGTCTGCCAACCCACAGCTCTCTCATCTCCCTCATCGTATACCAGGCAGTAATGTAGTGGTCTGCCAACCCACAGCTCTCTCATCATATACCAGGCAGTAATGTAGTGGTCTGCCAACCCACAGCTCTCTCATCTCCATCATCATATAGCAGGCAGTAATGTAGTGGTCTGCCAACCCACAGCTCTCTCATCTCCCTCATCATATAGCAGGCAGCAATGTAGTGGTCTGCCAACCCACAGCTCTCTCATCATATAGCAGGCAGCAATGTAGTGGTCTGCCAACCCACAGCTCTCTCATCATATAGCAGGCAGCAATGTAGTGGTCTGCCAACCCACAGCTCTCTCATCTCCCTCATCATATAGCAGGCAGCAATGTAGTGGTCTGCCAACCCACAGCTCTCTCTCCCTCATCATATAGCAGGCAGCAATGTAGTGGTCTGCCAACCCACAGCTCTCTCATCTCCCTCATCATATAGCAGGCAGCAATGTAGTGGTCTGCCAACCCACAGCTCTCTCATCTCCCTCATCATATAGCAGGCAGCAATGTAGTGGTCTGCCAACCCACAGCTCTCTCATCTCTCTCATCATATAGCAGGCAGCAATGTAGTGGTCTGCCAACCCACAGCTCTCTCATCATATAGCAGGGAGCAATGTAGTGGTCTGCCATCCCACAGCTCTCTCATCTCCCTCATCATATAGCAGGCAGCAATGTAGTGGTCTGCCAACCCACAGCTCTCTCATCTCCCTTATCATATAGCAGGCAGCAATGTAGTGGTCTGCCAACCCACAGCTCTCTCATCTCCCTCATCATATAGCAGGCAGCAATGTAGTGGTCTGCCAACCCACAGCTCTCTCATCTCCCTCATCATATAGCAGGCAGCAATGTAGTGGTCTGCCAACACACAGCTCTCTCATCTCCCTCATCATATAGCAGGCAGCAATGTAGTGGTCTGCCAACCCACAGCTCCCTCATCATATAGCAGGCAGTAATGTAGTGGTCTGCCAACCCACAGCTCTCTCATCTCCCTCATCATATAGCAGGCAGCAATGTAGTGGTCTGTCAACCCACAGCTCTCTCATCGTATAGCAGGCAGCAATGTAGTGGTCTGCCAACCCACAGCTCTCTCATCTCCCTCATCATATAGCAGGCAGCAATGTAGTGGTCTGCCAACCCACAGCTCTCTCATCTCCCTCATCATATAGCAGGCAGCAATGTAGTGGTCTGCCAACCCACAGCTCTCTCATCTCAGGCAGCAATGTAGTGGTCTGCATCATATAGCAGGCAGCAATGTAGTGGTCTGCCAACCCACAGCTCTCTCATCATATAGCAGGCAGCAATGTAGTGGTCTGCCAACCCACAGCTCCCTCATCATATAGCAGGCAGCAATGTAGTGGTCTGCCAACCCACAGCTCATCATATAGCAGGCAGCAATGTAGTGGTCTGCCAACCCACAGCTCCCTCATCATATAGCAGGCAGCAATGTAGTGGTCTGCCAACCCACAGCTCCCTCATCATATAGCAGGCAGCAATGTAGTGGTCTGCCAACCCACAGCTCTCTCATCATATAGCAGGCAGTAATGTAGTGGTCTGCCAACCCACAGCTCTCTCATCTCCCTCATCATATAGCAGGCAGCAATGTAGTGGTCTGCCAACCCACAGCTCTCTCATCTCCCTCATCATATAGCAGGCAGCAATGTAGTGGTCTGCCAACCCACAGCTCTCTCATCATATAGCAGGCAGCAATGTAGTGGTCTGCCAACCCACAGCTCTCTCATCTCCCTCATCATATAGCAGGCAGCAATGTAGTGGTCTGCCAACCCACAGCTCTCTCATCATCATATAGCAGGCAGCAATGTAGTGGTCTGCCAACCCACAGCTCTCTCATCTCCCTCATCATATAGCAGGCAGCAATGTAGTGGTCTGCCAACCCACAGCTCTCTCATCTCCCTCATCATATAGCAGGCAGCAATGTAGTGGTCTGCCAACCCACAGCTCTCTCATCATATAGCAGGCAGTAATGTAGTGGTCTGCCAACCCACAGCTCTCTCATCTCCCTCATCATATAGCAGGCAGCAATGTAGTGGTCTGCCAACCCACAGCTCCCTCATCATATAGCAGGCAGCAATGTAGTGGTCTGCCAACCCACAGCTCTCTCATCATCATATAGCAGGCAGCAATGTAGTGGTCTGCCAACCCACAGCTCTCCTCATCATATAGCAGGCAGCAATGTAGTGGTCTGCCAACCCACAGCTCTCTCTCATCATATAGCAGGCAGCAATGTAGTGGTCTGCCAACCCACAGCTCTCTCATCTCCCTCATCATATAGCAGGCAGCAATGTAGTGGTCTGCCAACCCACAGCTCTCTCTATCTCTCATCATATAGCAGGCAGCAATGTAGTGGTCTGCCAACCCACAGCTCTCTCATCATATAGCAGGCAGCAATGTAGTGGTCTGCCAACCCACAGCTCTCTCATCTCTCTCATCATATAGCAGGCAGCAATGTAGTGGTCTGCCAACCCACAGCTCTCTCATCTCCCTCATCATATAGCAGGCAGCAATGTAGTGGTCTGCCAACCCACAGCTCTCTCATCTCCCTCATCATATAGCAGGCAGCAATGTAGTGGTCTGCCAACCCACAGCTCTCTCATCTCCCTCATCATATAGCAGGCAGCAATGTAGTGGTCTGCCAACACACAGCTCTCTCATCTCCCTCATCATATAGCAGGCAGCAATGTAGTGGTCTGCCAACCCACAGCTCCCTCATCATATAGCAGGCAGTAATGTAGTGGTCTGCCAACCCACAGCTCTCTCATCTCCCTCATCATATAGCAGGCAGCAATGTAGTGGTCTGTCAACCCACAGCTCTCTCATCGTATAGCAGGCAGCAATGTAGTGGTCTGCCAACCCACAGCTCTCTCATCTCCCTCATCATATAGCAGGCAGCAATGTAGTGGTCTGCCAACCCACAGCTCTCTCATCTCCCTCATCATATAGCAGGCAGCAATGTAGTGGTCTGCCAACCCACAGCTCTCTCATCATATAGCAGGCAGTAATGTAGTGGTCTGCCAACCCACAGCTCCCTCATCATATAGCAGGCAGCAATGTAGTGGTCTGCCAACCCACAGCTCCCTCATCATATAGCAGGCAGCAATGTAGTGGTCTGCCAACCCACAGCTCCCTCATCATATAGCAGGCAGCAATGTAGTGGTCTGCCAACCCACAGCTCCCTCATCATATAGCAGGCAGCAATGTAGTGGTCTGCCAACCCACAGCTCTCTCATCATATAGCAGGCAGTAATGTAGTGGTCTGCCAACCCACAGCTCTCTCATCTCCCTCATCATATAGCAGGCAGCAGTGTAGTGGTCTGCCAACCCACAGCTCTCTCATCTCCCTCATCATATAGCAGGCAGCAATGTAGTGGTCTGCCAACCCACAGCTCTCTCATCATATAGCAGGCAGCAATGTAGTGGTCTGCCAACCCACAGCTCTCTCATCTCCCTCATTGTATACCAGGCAGTAATGTAGTGGTCTGCCAACCCACAGCTCTCTCATCATATACCAGGCAGTAATGTAGTGGTCTGCCAACCCACAGCTCTCTCATCTCCCTCATCATATAGCAGGCAGCAATGTAGTGGTCTGCCAACCCACAGCTCTCTCATCTCCCTCATCATATAGCAGGCAGCAATGTAGTGGTCTGCCAACCCACAGCTCTCTCATCATATACCAGGCAGTAATGTAGTGGTCTGCCAACCCACAGCTCCCTCATCTCCCTCATCATATAGCAGGCAGCAATGTAGTGGTCTGCCAACCCACAGCTCCCTCATCATATAGCAGGCAGTAATGTAGTGGTCTGCCAACCCACAGCTCTCTCATCTCTCTCATCATATAGCAGGCAGCAATGTAGTGGTCTGCCAACCCACAGCTCCCTCATCATATAGCAGGCAGCAATGTAGTGGTCTGCCAACCCACAGCTCCCTCATCATATAGCAGGCAGCAATGTAGTGGTCTGCCAACCCACAGCTCTCTCATCTCTCTCATCATATAGCAGGCAGCAATGTAGTGGTCTGCCAACCCACAGCTCCCTCATCATATAGCAGGCAGCAATGTAGTGGTCTGCCAACCCACAGCTCTCTCATCTCCCTCATCATATAGCAGGCAGCAATGTAGTGGTCTGCCAACCCACAGCTCTCTCATCTCTCTCATCATATAGCAGGCAGTAATGTAGTGGTCTGCCAACCCACAGCTCTCTCATCTCTCTCATCATATAGCAGGCAGCAATGTAGTGGTCTGCCAACCCACAGCTCCCTCATCATATAGCAGGCAGCAATGTAGTGGTCTGCCAACCCACAGCTCTCTCATCTCCCTCATCATATAGCAGGCAGCAATGTAGTGGTCTGCCAACACACAGCTCCCTCATCTCCCTCATCATATAGCAGGCAGCAATGTAGTGGTCTGCCAACCCACAGTTCTCTCATCTCCCTCATCATATAGCAGGCAGCAATGTAGTGGTCTGCCAACCCACAGCTCTCTCATCTCCCTCATCATATAGCAGGCAGCAATGTAGTGGTCTGCCAACCCACAGCTCCCTCATCATATAGCAGGCAGCAATGTAGTGGTCTGCCAACCCACAGCTCCCTCATCATATAGCAGGCAGCAATGTAGTGGTCTGCCAACCCACAGCTCCCTCATCATATAGCAGGCAGCAATGTAGTGGTCTGCCAACCCACAGCTCCCTCATCATATAGCAGGCAGCAATGTAGTGGTCTGCCAACCCACAGCTCTCTCATCTCCCTCATCATATAGCAGGCAGCAATGTAGTGGTCTGCCAACCCACAGCTCCCTCATCATATAGCAGGCAGCAATGTAGTGGTCTGCCAACCCACAGCTCCCTCATCATATAGCAGGCAGCAATGTAGTGGTCTGCCAACCCACAGCTCTCTCATCATATAGCAGGCAGCAATGTAGTGGTCTGCCAACCCACAGCTCTCTCATCATATAGCAGGCAGCAATGTAGTGGTCTGCCAACCCACAGCTCTCTCATCATATAGCAGGCAGCAATGTAGTGGTCTGCCAACCCACAGCTCCCTCATCTCCCTCATCATATAGCAGGCAGCAATGTAGTGGTCTGCCAACCCACATCTCCCTCATCATATAGCAGGCAGCAATGTAGTGGTCTGCCAACCCACAGCTCTCTCATCATATAGCAGGCAGCAATGTAGTGGTCTGCCAACCCACAGCTCTCTCATCTCCCTCATCATATAGCAGGCAGCAATGTAGTGGTCTGCCAACCCACAGCTCTCTCATCTCCCTCATCGTATGGCAGGCAGCAATGTAGTGGTCTGCCAACCCACAGCTCCCTCATCATATAGCAGGCAGCAATGTAGTGGTCTGCCAACCCACAGCTCTCTCATCTCCCTCATCCTATAGCAGGCAGCAATGTAGTGGTCTGCCAACCCACAGCTCTCTCATCTCCCTCATCGTATGGCAGGCAGCAATGTCGTTTATACATTACAGAAGACTGAAATATAACAAACAACTGACATAGAAACAACATTTTTTCATAAAGTTAAAAAAAATAAATAAATGTTTATGAAATGATGAAAGATATGAATAACATTCCACCCATGAGGCTTTTGGTCTGCAGGACAGCGCCTCATACAGACCCAACGCTAAACTGTCCTCGATCAAGATGACATGAGCAAATATTCCAGTCAGAGCGATGACCATCTCATTCTGAGCTTCTAGTTCCACTACATTCTCTCTCTCTCTCTCTCTCTCTGATGACCATCTCATTCTGAGCTTCTAGTTCCACTACATTCTCTCTCTCTCGCTCTCTGATGACCATCTCATTCTGAGCTTCTAGTTCCACTACATTCTCTCTCTCTCTCTGATGACCATCTCATTCTGAGCTTCTAGTTCCACTACATTCTCCCTCTCTCTCTGATGACCATCTCATTCTGAGCTTCTAGTTCCACTACATTCTCCCTCTCTCTCTGATGACCATCTCATTCTGAGCTTCTAGTTCCACTACATTCTCTCTCTCTCTCTCTGATGACCATCTCATTCTGAGCTTCTAGTTCCACTACATTCTCTCTCTCTCTCTGATGACCATCTCATTCTGAGCTTCTAGTTCCACTGCATTCTCTCTCTCTCTCTCTCTGATGACCATCTCATTCTGAGCTTCTAGTTCCACTGCATTCTCTCTCTCTCTCTCTGATGACCATCTCATTCTGAGCTTCTAGTTCCACTGCATTCTCTCTCTCTCTCTGATGACCATCTCATTCTGAGCTTCTAGTTCCACTACATTCTCTCTCTCTCTCTGATGGCCATCTCATTCTGAGCTTCTAGTTCCACTGCATTCTCTCTCTCTCTCTCTCTGATGGCCATCTCATTCTGAGCTTCTAGTTCCACTACATTCTCTCTCTCTCTCTGATGACCATCTCATTCTGAGCTTATAGTTCCACTGCATTCTCTCTCTCTCTCTCTCTCTCTCTCTGATGACCATCTCATTCTGAGCTTCTAGTTCCACTGCATTCTCTCTCTCTCTCTGATGGCCATCTCATTCTGAGCTTCTAGTTCCACTACATTCTCTCTCTCTCTCTGATGGCCATCTCATTCTGAGCTTCTAGTTCCACTACATTCTCTCTCTCTCTCTGATGGCCATCTCATTCTGAGCTTCTAGTTCCACTGCATTCTCTCTCTCTCTCTCTGATGGCCATCTCATTCTGAGCTTCTAGTTCCACTACATTCTCTCTCTCTCTCTGATGGCCATCTCATTCTGAGATTCTAGTTCCACTGCATTCTCTCTCTCTCTCTGATGACCATCTCATTCTGAGCTTCTAGTTCCACTGCATTCTCTCTCTCTCTCTGATGACCATCTCATTCTGAGCTTCTAGTTCCACTACATTCTCTCTCTCTCTCTGATGGCCATCTCATTCTGAGCTTCTAGTTCCACTGCATTCTCTCTCTCTCTCTCTCTCGCTCTCTCTCTCTCTCTCTGATGGCCATCTCTCTCTCTCTCTTCTCTCTCTCTCTCTGATGGCCATCTCATTCTGAGCTTCTAGTTCCACTACATTCTCTCTCTCTCTCTGATGGCCATCTCATTCTGAGATTCTAGTTCCACTGCATTCTCTCTCTCTCTCTGATGACCATCTCATTCTGAGCTTCTAGTTCCACTGCATTCTCTCTCTCTCTCTGATGACCATCTCATTCTGAGCTTCTAGTTCCACTACATTCTCTCTCTCTCTCTGATGGCCATCTCATTCTGAGCTTCTAGTTCCACTGCATTCTCTCTCTCTCTCTCTCTCTCTCTCTGATGACCATCTCATTCTGAGCTTCTAGTTCCACTACATTCTCTCTCTCTCTCTCTGATGGCCATCTCATTCTGAGCTTCTAGTTCCACTACATTCTCTCTCTCTCTCTGATGACCATCTCATTCTGAGCTTCTAGTTCCACTGCATTCTCTCTCTCTCTCTGATGACCAATCTAATAGGTCTGCTAATCACTGACTGACTCTCATGCTCTCAGAAACATTTGCATTACATTACAGCAGTTTCATCTAAAGGGAGGTTTCATTCCTGTGGTCTGGGGGGGGGGGGGGGGGGTGGGGGGGGTGGGCTCAGAGGCAGCTGGCTGGCTGGAGATATTTCTGTAATTACACAACACAGGACCAGAAACCTCTCGCTTCCAACTGAGAGTTAGGGTGAGAGAGAGAGAAAGAGAGAGAGAGGGGGAGCAAGAGAGAGAGAGAGGGGGGGGGTGAGAGTGAGAGAGAGAGAGGGGGGGTGAGAGAGAGAGGGGGGGTGAGAGTGAGAGTGAGAGTGAGGGGGTGAGAGTGAGAGAGTGAGAGACTTAAGATGAAACGGTTGGATTTAGAGGTTAGAGTGTCTTCCTGCCAAGTTAACTTCTTGGTTCCTTTGTTACAAGGCTGTTAAAAGTGAAATGGGCCACATTGCAGCCAACCAGGAGGCTTTGGCCTCTGTCCTTCTGCACATAGTCGAAATAAACACCATTCCCAGCGCTGTTGTCCTCAGACTAGGACAATCAGGGAGGATTTCACAACGGAATGTGTGTGAGGTCCCCTTTTACCTGGAGTGTACTACCGTCAACCAGGACCCATAGGAACTAGGGGACCATTAACCAGGACACATAGGAACTAGGGGACCATAAACCAGGACCCATAGGAACTAGGGGACCATCAACCAGGACCCATAGGAACTAGGGGACCATTAACCAGGACCCATAGGAACTAGGGGACCATTAACCAGGACCAATAGGAACTAGGGGACCATTAACCAGGACCCATAGGAACTAGGGGACCATTAACCAGGACCCATAGGAACTAGGGGACCATAAACCAGGACACATAGGAACTAGGGGACCATTAACCAGGACCCATAGGAACTAGGGGACCATTAATCAGGACCCATAGGAACTAGGGGACCATTAACCAGGACCCATAGGAACTAGGGGACCATTAACCAGGACCCATAGGAACTAGGGGACCATTAACCAGGACCCATAGGGACCATTAACCAGGACCCATAGGGACCAATAACCAGGAACCATAGGAACTAGGGGACCATTAACCAGGACACATAGGAACTAGGGGACCATTAACCAGGACCCATAGGAACTAGGGGACCATTAACCAGGACCCATAGGAACTAGGGGACCATTAACCAGGACCCATAGGAACTAGGGGACCATTAACCAGGACCCATAGGAACTAGGGGACCATTAACCAGGACCCATAGGAACTAGGGGACCATCAACCAGGACCCATAGGAACTAGGGGACCATTAACCAGGACCCATAGGAACTAGGGGACCATTAACCAGGACCCATAGGGACCATTAACCAGGACCCATAGGGACCATTAACCAGGACCCATAGGAACTAGGGGACCATTAACCAGGACACATAGGAACTAGGGGACCATTAACCAGGACCCATAGGAACTAGGGGACCATTAACCAGGACCCATAGGAACTAGGGGACCATTAACCAGGACCCATAGGAACTAGGGGACCATTAACCAGGACCCATAGGAACTAGGGGACCATTAACCAGGACCCATAGGAACTAGGGGACCATTAACCAGGACCCATAGGAATTAGGGGACCATTAATGGAACCCGGGATGGTATTACTGTCAACCAGGACACATAGGGACCATTAACCAGGACCCATAGGGACCATTAACCAGGACCCATAGGAACTAGGGGACCATTAATGGAACCCTGGATGGTATTACTGTCAACCAGGACACATAGGGACTAGGGGACCATTAACCAGGACCCATAGGAACTAGGGGACCATTAATAGAACCCTGGATGGTATTACTGTCAACCAGGACACATAGGGACTAGGGGACCATTAACCAGGACCCATAGGGACCATTAACGGAACCCGGGATGGTATTACTGTCAACCAGGACATATAGGAACTAGGGGACCATTAATGGAACCCGGGATGGTATTACTGTCAACCAGGACATATAGGGACCATTAACCAGGACCCATAGGGACCATTAACGGAACCCTGGATGGTATTACTGTCAACCAGGACATATAGGAACTAGGGGACCATTAATGGAACCCGGGATGGTATTACTGTCAACCAGGACACATAGGGACCATTAACCAGGACACATAGGGACCATTAATGGAACCCTGGATGGTATTACTGTCAACCAGGACACATAGGGACCATTAACCAGGACCCATAGGGACCATTAACCAGGACCCATAGGGACCATTAACCAGGACACATAGGGACCATTAACCAGGACCCATAGGGACCATTAACCAGGACCCATAGGGACCATTAACCAGGACACATAGGGACCATTAACCAGGACACATAGGGACCATTAATGGAACCCTGGATGGTATTACTGTCAACCAGGACACATAGGGACCATTAACCAGGACCCATAGGGACCATTAACCAGGACCCATAGGGACCATTAACCAGGACACATAGGGACCATTAACCAGGACCCATAGGGACCATTAACCAGGACCCATAGGGACCATTAACCAGGACACATAGGGACCATTAACCAGGACCCATAGGGACCATTAACCAGGACCCATAGGGACCATTAACCAGGACCCATAGGGACCATTAACCAGGACCCATACGGACCATTAACCAGGACACATAGGGACCATTAACCAGGACCCATAGGGACCATTAACCAGGACCCATAGGGACCATTAACCAGGACACATAGGGACCATTAACCAGGACACATAGGGACCATTAACCAGGACCCATAGGGACCATTAACCAGGACACATAGGGACCATTAACCAGGACCCATAGGGACCATTAACCAGGACACATAGGGACCATTAACCAGGACCCATAGGGACCATTAACCAGGACACATAGGGACCATTAACCAGGACCCATAGGGACCATTAACCAGGACACATAGGGACCATTAACCAGGACCCATAGGGACCATTAACCAGGACACATAGGGACCATTAACCAGGACCCATAGGGACCATTAACCAGGACACATAGGGACCATTAACCAGGACCCATAGGGACCATTAACCAGGACCCATAGGGACCATTAACCAGGACCCATAGGGACCATTAACCAGGACCCATAGGGACCATTAACCAGGACACATAGGGACCATTAACCAGGACCCATAGGGACCATTAACCAGGACCCATAGGGACCATTAACCAGGACACATAGGGACCATTAACCAGGACACATAGGGACCATTAACCAGGACCCATAGGGACCATTAACCAGGACCCATAGGGACCATTAACCAGGACACATAGGGACCATTAACCAGGACCCATAGGGACCATTAACCAGGACCCATAGGGACCATTAACCAGGACACATAGGGACCATTAACCAGGACACATAGGGACCATTAACCAGGACACATAGGGACCATTAACCAGGACACATAGGGACCATTAACCAGGACCCATAGGGACCATTAACCAGGACACATAGGGACCATTAACCAGGACACATAGGGACCATTAACCAGGACACATAGGGACCATTAACCAGGACCCATAGGGACCATTAACCAGGACACATAGGGACCATTAACCAGGACCCATAGGGACCATTAACCAGGACACATAGGGACCATTAACCAGGACCCATAGGGACCATTAACCAGGACACATAGGGACCATTAACCAGGACACATAGGGACCATTCTGGGATGCAGATTTTGCCACTTAAATGTGTTAGAGAGCCTGAAGAGTTTTGATCAACAAGTCAAACTATTCCACAGAATAAACACAATGGTGTGTGTGTGTGTGTGTGTGTGTGTGTGTGTGTGTGTGTGTGTGTGTGTGTGTATTCATGCGTTTGCGTTTTAACGCTGTACCCACCTGCATGGTTAGCCTCGTCTCTCTGTGGGAGCTGGTCAGCTGGCTGTGGTGAGAGTGTGTGTGGGAGGAGTGTCCAGAGGCAGGGCCTGACTGATCCCAGTAATCCTTATCCATCATCTCCTCCAGAAGATCCATGAGTTCCTCTTCCTGTCTGGGGCTGGGACCAGGGTTAGGGCTGGGGCTGAGACGGGGGCTGAGACCAGGGTTAGGGCTGGGGCTGAGACCAGGGTTAGGACTGAGGCTGAGACCAGGGTTAGGGCTGTGGTTGAGACCAGGGTTAGGACTGAGACCAGGGTTAGGACTGGGTCTGAGACCAGGGTTAGGACTGGGGCTGAGACCAGGGTTAGGACTGAGGCTGGGTCCAGGGTTAGGGCTGGGGTTGAAGCCAGGGTTAGGGCTGGGGCTGAGACCAGGGTTAGGGCTGGGGCTGAAACCAGGGTTAGGACTGAGGCTGGGTCCAGGGTTAGGGCTGGGGTTGAAGCCAGGGTTAGGGCTGGGGCTGGGTCCAGGGTTAGGGCTGAGACCAGGGTTAGGACTGGGGCTGAGACCAGGGTTAGGACTGGGGCTGGGTCCAGGGTTAGGACTGGGGTTGAGACCAGGGTTAGGGCTGGGGCTGGGTCCAGGGTTGGGACTGGGGTTGAAGCCAGGGTTAGGGCTGGGGCTGAGACCAGGGTTAGGGCTGGGGCTGAGACCAGGGTTAGGACTGTGGTTGAGACCAGGGTTAGGACTGAGACCAGGGTTAGGACTGGAGCTGAGACCAGGGTTAGGGCTGAGGCTGGGTCCAGGGTTAGGACTGGGGCTGAGACCAGGGTTAGGGCTGAGGCTGGGTCCAGGGTTAGGACTGGGGTTGAGACCAGGGTTAGGACTGAGACCAGGGTTAGGACTGGGGCTGAGACCAGGGTTAGGGCTGAGGCTGGGTCCAGGGTTAGAGCTGAGGCTGGGTCCAGGGTTAGGGCTGGACTCAGTGGGTTGGGTATGGTTCTGGTACCGCTGGCTCCAGGCAGTGTTCTCATAGCTCTTCAGGATCCTCTCCACAGCTCCGTAATTAGACCTGGAGTCAGATGGACGTAACGCAGCCAGAGTCAGGGGCTTCCAGGGCTGGTCGCTCATTACACCACGGAGTCCTGACCCCCCAGGCACACTGAGTCCTGACCCCACAGGCACACGGAGTCCTGACCCCCCAGGCACACAGAATCCTGACCCCCCAGGCACACGGAGTCCTGACCCCCCAGGCACACGGAGTCCTGACCCCCCAGGCACACTGAGTCCTGACCCCCCAGACACACGGAGTCCTGACCCCCCAGGCACACGGAGTCCTGACCCCACAGATCCAGCTTTAAGGATGTCCTGCGTTGTGGTTGAGCGACACCCAGGTTGCCCAACCTGCCTCGGCCTGAGGTTTGTAGGAGGCTGGGGCGCTGGGCATGACTTAACGGAATGAGGCCTTGTTCCTTGGGCCTTGATGTCCCTCTTAGGACTGGCACTCACCTCTGGTCCTGGAGCCGTGTGTGTAGTCTGGGCAGGCTGCTTGTATTCACTAGAGATGGACCTGTGCAGTGTGGGCTTAGACAGGCTGTTGGGGGGTCCAGCTTTGTGTTTGACCTCAGGGCAGCGTGTTGCCGGGTTAGAAGGCATGTTCCTAAACGTAACTTCTGGGCGTTGGGGTGAAAGGTCAGAGGTGGCAGGGGGGTCAAAGGTCCTGACAGTGACCCCTGGATGAGTGTCAGATGGGGGCAGGGCCTGGCTCAGTTTGATCCCTGAACTCAGCTTCTGAGCTGTGATGTCACAGATCACCTCCTTCTGTCTGACCTCTGTGGCGTGCTGTGGCGGGAGGTCAAAGTTCGTCTCCCTGTTGACCCCGTGTGTGACCTCGCCACATACCGTCGTACCGTCTGGTATGCCCCTTTTAGAGACACCCGCTGATGTAAAACTGTCCTCTACCTCATCGTCCTCCATCCCTCGACCCATCTCAGCCTGGAAGAGAGTCCTGTTAAACTCAGCAGTGGCCTGTTCCAGCATCATATTCCTACTGTGGCCTGGAGGATTGGAGCCTGGAGGGTTGGAGTGTGGAGGGTTGGAGCCTGGAGGGTTGGAGCCAGGAGGGTTGGAGCCTGGAGGGTTGGAGTCTGGAGGGTTGGAGTCTGGAGGGTTGGAGCCTGGAGGGTTGGAGCCTGGAGGGTTGGAGCCTGGAGGGTTGGAGTCTGGAGGTTTGGAGTCTGGAGGGTTGGAGCCTGGAGGGGGTAACTCTAAGGTAAGGTCAAGACAGATGTGTGAAACTGCTAGGTCTTTGTTTCCAGGTTGTATATGACTCTCTCTCTCAGGGCTTCTAGGACTTCTAGGTTTCTCAACGGGCCTGTAGTCGTGGATCAAGTCCTTCCCAGCAGCACTCACTATGTTGACTTCAGACAGGCTCTTCTGGACAGGCACGTAGGTGGACGACTTGCTGCTGCCGAAGGGGCTCCCGTCGCAGGACCAGCGGTTGTGGCAACAGCCCACGTTGCAACGGGAGTTAACGGGAACAGCACAGGTGGTAAACCCCGCCTCTGTCAGAACTTTCCCCTCGTTCTCCTGCAGCATCGCCTCGAACTTCCTCACTATCGATGGGCTGCTGCTGCACTTCCTGTCTAACGGGAGACAGGGGCTGTGGCACTTCCTGCCTGAGCCACTGAGGGATTCTGGGACGTGTAGTTGTAGTTCAGGGGAGGGGCTGGCGAGGTACCATGATGTTGTCCGAGGAGGGATAGGAGGAGGAACCAGCAGATGGGGGAGCGGAGGTGCTTCTCTCTCCCTCTCAGAGGGCTTGGATGTGGGGTCCTTGAGGTGACTGGGGACCCTGTCGGGGTCCTTGAGGTGACTGGGGCCCCTGGCGGGGTCCTTGAGGTGACTGGGGCCCCTGTCGGGCTCCTTGAGGTGACTGGGGCCCCTGGCGGGGTCCTTGAGGTGACTGGGGCCCCTGGTGGGCTCCTTGAGGTGACTGGGGCCCCTGGTGGGCTCCTTGAGGTGACTGGGGCCCCTGGCGGGCTCCTTGAGGTGACTGGGGCCCCTGTCGGGCTCCTTGAGGTAACTGGGGCCCCTGTCGGGGTCCTTGCGGTGACTGGGGCCCCTGGTGGGGTCCTTCCTGATGGACAGCCAGTTCTCCTCTTCCAGGGCCCTGAGGTCAGCTACCAGCTGCGTCAGGTTGAAGGCAGGGTCCTCCATTCTCTCTCTGGTCGTAACATGATCCACCTCGGGGAAATACGAGGACTCGGTTCGACCCCTTAAGGCAGAGGGAATCAAAACACAGAGAGAAAGCAAAAGGTCATTACATTACTAAAATACAGCGAGCATCTAAGCTATTTCAAACAATTCAACTCTAGGAGAGATCAAGCAGAATGGGCTCACAAAGCCCAGCAAACAGCCCAGGTATTTGAAACAGTGACTCCTAGAGCAGAGGACGGAACAGAGAGAGAGGAAGTCCATACTGTTACAAAGCACAGCCAGCATCCCAGGATTCTCAGGTATTTCATATAATGACTGGTGGCTGCTAAGGCAAATGGAGCAGACCAAGCATGCCTGGTATTTGAACCAGTGGTTCGTAATGCAACATTTAGTTCTGGATGCAGAGTTTAAAAAGCACAGCGTGTATCCCAGGTATTTAACACAGAGAAGGGGTTAGATCCAGTCAAGTGCCATGGTGTTCCCAGCCGAGGACTGGTTAGATCCAGCCGTGTGCCAGGATGCTCCCAGCCGAGTACTGGTTAGATCCAGCCAAGTGTCATGGTGTTCCCAGCCGAGGACTGGTTAGATCCAGCCGTGTGCCAGGATGCTCCCAGCCGAGGACTGGTTAGATCCAGCCGTGTGCCAGGATGCTCCCAGCCGAGTACTGGTTAGATCCAGCCAAGTGCCAAGGTGTTCCCAGCCGAGTACTGGTTAGATCCAGCCAAGTGCCAGCGTGCTCCCAGCCGAGGACTGGTTAGATCCAGCCATGTGCCAGGATGCTCCCAGCCGAGTACTGGTTAGATCCAGCCAAGTGCCAAGGTGTTCCCAGCCGAGGACTGGTTAGATCCAGCCAAGTGCCAAGGTGTTCCCAGCCGAGGACTGGTTAGATCCAGCCAAGTGCCAAGGTGTTCCCAGCCGAGGACTGGTTAGATCCAGCCATGTGCCAGGGTGTTCCCAGCTGAGGACTGGTTAGATCAAGCCATGTGCCAGGATGCTCCCAGCCGAGGACTGGTTAGATCCAGCCATGTGCCAGGATGCTCCCAGCCGAAGACTGGTTAGATCCAGCCATGTGCCAGGATGCTCCCAGCCGAGTACTGGTTAGATCCAGCCAAGTGCCAAGGTGTTCCCAACCGAGTACTGGTTAGATCCAGCCATCGGTAGACAGTCACTGTATCCCAAACGGAACCCTATTCCCTATACAGAGCCCTATGGCACTTGGCTGGATCTAACCAGTACTCGGCTCTATGGGCCATGGTCAAAAGTAGTGCACTATACAGGGAACAGTTTGTTGATATAGTTTTACCTCTTGTCCCCTCCGGACTTCCTGCTGATCTCATCCTGGTAGCTACACAGCTCTTCACTCACACGGGCTATCTCCTTCAGGGCCTAGAGAGAGGAGAGAGGGAGACAGAAGGAGAGAGAAGGAGAGAGAAGGAGAGAGAGAGAGAGGAGAGAGAGAGAGAGAAGGAGAGAGAGAGAGAGGAGAGAGGGAGACAGAAGGAGAGAGAGAGAGAGAAGGAGAGAGAGGGAGAGGAGAGAGGGAGACAGAAGGAGAGAGAGGAGGGAGAGAGAGAGAGAGAAGGAGAGAGAGAGAGAGAAGGAGGGAGAGAGAGAGAAGGAGAGAGAGAGAGGAGAGAGGGAGACAGGAGAGAGAGAGAGAAGGAGAGAGAGAGAGAGAGGAGAGAGGGAGACAGAAGGAGAGAGAGGAGGGAGAGAGAGAGAAGGAGAGAGAGATAGAGAAGGAGAGAGAGAGAGAGAAGGAGAGAGAGAGAGAGGAGAGAGGGAGATAGAAGGAGAGAGAGGAGGGAGAGAGAGAGGAGAGAGAGAGACAGAAGGAGGGAGAGAGAGAGACGGAGAGAGAGGTAGGGAGAGGGAGAGAGTAGAGGAGGGAGGGAGAGAGGAGGGAGGGAGAGAGTAGAGGAGGGAGGGAGGGAGAGAGAAGGAGAGAGAGTAGAGGAGGGAGGGAGGGAGAGAGAAGGAGAGAGAGTAGAGAAGGAGAAAGGGAGAGAGAAGGAGAGAGTAGAGAATGAGAGAGGGAGAGAGAAGGAGAGAGAGTAGAGAATGAGAGAGGGAGAGAGAAGGAGAGAGAGAGTAGAGAAGGAGAGAGGGAGAGATGTACATTACTAAAGACCAAAATAGACTTCAGAGGGTGGAGCCATAGACGACAGAACGTTGTGGTGACTCACGGCATTGAGGGCTGTAGTATTCTCCATCTTGTCACTCCATGTCCCGGAGATCATCTCTGTGTTGTGGGTCACTCCTACACTAGATCCACCGTGGGAGGAGCGACGGACATTAACCATACCCCCTTTAGAGGGAGAGTGTCTGTCAACCCCTCGCAGGATGGCCTCCAGTTCCGCCATGTCCACTTCCTGGTTACCGACACAGTCGTCATAGTTACGGGGGTTTCCTCTGTCGCCACGGTGATCCGCCCGGTTTCTGTGGGCGGCAAAGTCATCGTTGCGGTGACGACGGGGGTAGGAGCCGCGTTGGTTGGTGGGCTCTGATTGGCTGCTGCTGCTGCTCTGGGGGTCGGAAGTCGAGTTGTCGCTAAGCATGCTGGATCCTGTGCTGGTGGTATGTACGCTGACATTCAGGGTGACTTCCTCTGTAATCTCTCCGACAGGTTCTCTCATCTCCCCAGATACCTCGCGCCTCACCTTCACCTCGTTGTACATCTAGGAAGAGAGAGTCATATCATTTAAATGATGTGGAAACAACGTGGATTCAACCAGTGTGTGGACAGTGGGAAATTATGTAGAAACAACGTGGATTCAACCAGTATGTGGACAGTGGGAAATGACGACTAGAAACAACATGGATTCAACCAGTGTGTGGACAGTGGGAAATGACGACTAGAAACAACGTGGATTCAACCAGTGTGTGGACAGTGGGAAATGACGACTAGAAACAACATGGATTCAACCAGTGTGTGGACAGTGGGAAATGACGACTAGAAACAACGTGGATTCAACCAGTGTGTGGACAGTGGGAAATGATGTAGAAACAACGTGGATTCAACCAGTGTGTGGACAGTGGGAAATGACGACTAGAAACAACGTGGATTCAACCAGTGTGTGGACAGTGGGAAATGACGACTAGAAACAACGTGGATTCAACCAGTGTGTGCCCAGTGGGAAATGACGACTAGAAACAACGTGGATTCAACCAGTGTGTGGACAGTGGGAAATGACGACTAGAAACAACGTGGATTCAACCAGTGTGTGGCCATTGGGAAATGCTTTCACAGGTCTTGCCCACGATGCATTAGGGCAGAATCACAACGTTTCACATCTGTAAGGCGTGAAGTAAGGTGTTACCACAGAAACAGAATCTCATTCCAGGTCTGTGGGTGTTATTATTATGTTTAAGCTTTAAACTCTTCGATGTAAAAGTCCTGCGTAGTTCTGGTACCGGGTTTTTTCCGACAGACATTTTCACGTTATAAATCGGTCTGTGGACACCGTAGATGGAAAAGACTAGCCCTGGTTACCACGGACACAGGAGTACGTCTCTAACCGCCTGCATGTCCCTCCCTCCTACCATTTCATTCGGTCTTCCGACTGTCCATCAAGTCCTGGCTGAAACCTTACTGGTTGAGCCACTAACAAGGCATACTCTACAGGTTAAAGTCATTTTATAAAATCCATTCTAGTATATTTTGAAAACAATATAAGTCATTTCAAGCCTTATTCATATACAGATTTGTTGAATAGGAAATACGCTGTATAAAATACTGAAAATATTGGATCATATTTGTACTGTGTACTTGAGTTTGTGTCCTGAAAAATGACGATGCATATCGACTTTTACCTTTCATGGAGTACGTGGCATTACTAGCCATTGTTTATGGCCCTCTCGTGATATATCGACTTTTACCTTCCATGGAGTACGTGGCATTACTAGCCATTGTTTATGGCCCTCTCGTGATATATCGACTTTTACCTTTCATGGAGTACGCAGCATTACTAGCCATTGTTTATGGCCCTCTCGTGATATATCGACTTTTACCTTCCATGGAGTACGTGGCATTACTAGCCATTGTTTATGGCCCTCTCGTGATATAACGACTTTTGGTGCTGACGTAGATTACATTTTGGATGACATTTAAGTTAAAAAAGTATGGAGTACACAGCCATAGAAATAAAGGCATTGATCCCATACATAAAAACACATATGGAAACCACGACAGAAACCACTCCAATACAACTCACTCCTTAGGATACACACCCAGAGAAACACACAACTCACTCCTTAGGATACACACCCAGAGAAACACACAACTCACTCCTTAGGATACACACCCAGAGAAACACACAACTCACTCCTTAGGCCACGCACCCAGAGAAACACACAACTCACTCCTTAGGATACGCACCCAGAGAGAAACACATCTCACTCCTTAGGATACACACCCAGAGAAACACACAACTCACTCCTTAGGATACACACCCAGAGAAACACACAACTCACTCCTTAGGATACACACCCAGAGAAACACACAACTCACTCCTTAGGCCACGCACCCAGAGAAACACACAACTCACTCCTTAGGATACGCACCCAGAGAGAAACACATCTCACTCCTTAGGATACACACCCAGAGAAACACACAACTCACTCCTTAGGCCACACACCCAGAGAAACACACAACTCACTCCTTAGGATACGCACCCAGAGAGAAACACACAACTCACTCCTTAGGCCACGCACCCAGAGAGAAACACACAACTCACTCCTTAGGCCACGCACCCAGAGAGAAACACATCTCACTCCTTAGGATACACACCCAGAGAAACACACAACTCACTCCTTAGGCCACGCACCCACAGAAAAATACAACTGACCACAGACTCAGAGTGCTAAACTGAACAAATGACCTTTCCCCTCCTACCACCCCCCAATCTGGAGAACTATTTCATAATGGATGCCTCCCAAATGGCACTCTGTTCCCTATATAGGTCTCTCTGTCTCTCTGTGTCTCTGCCTCTCTGTGTCTTTCTGCCTCTCTGTAGTGAGGTGAGGACTATGCTGTGGTAAACATGTCTCTCTGTAGTGAGGTGAGGACTATGCTGTGGTAAACATGTCTCTCTGTAGTGAGGTGAGGACTATGCTGTGGTAAACATGTCTCTCTGTAGTGAGGTGAGGACTATGCTGTGGTAAACATGTCTCTCTGTAGTGAGGTGAGGACTATGCTGTGGTAAACATGTCTCTCTGTAGTGAGGTGAGGACTATGCTGTGGTAAACATGTCTCTCTGTAGTGAGGTGAGGACTATGCTGTGGTAAACATGTCTCTCTGTAGTGAGGTGAGGACTATGCTGTGGTAAACATGTCTCTCTGTAGTGAGGTGAGGACTATGCTGTGGTAAACATGCCTCTCTGTCTCTCTGTAGTGAGGTGAGGACTATGCTGTGGTAAACATGCCTCTCTGTAGTGAGGTGAGGACTATGCTGTGGTAAACATGCCTCTCTGTCTCTCTGTAGTGTGGTGAGGACTATGCTGTGGTAAACATGCCTCTCTGTCTCTCTGTAGTGAGGTGAGGACTATGCTGTGGTAAACATGCCTCTCTGCCTCTCTGTAGTGAGGTGAGGACTATGCTGTGGTAAACATGCCTCTCTGTCTCTCTGTAGTGAGGTGAGGACTATGCTATGGTAAACATGCCTCTCTGCCTCTCTGTAGTGAGGTGAGGACTATGCTGTGGTAAACATGTCTCTCTGTAGTGAGGTAAAGACTATGCTGTGGTAAACATGTCTCTCTGTAGTGAGGTGAGGACTATGCTGTGGTAAACATGTCTCTCTGTAGTGAGGTGAGGACTATGCTGTGGTAAACATGCCTCTCTGTCTCTCTGTAGTGAGGTGAGGACTATGCTGTGGTAAACATGTCTCTCTGTGGTGAGGTGAGGACTATGCTGTGGTAAACATGTCTCTCTGTAGTGAGGTCAGGACTATGCTGTGGTAAACATGTCTCTCTATCTCTCTGTAGTGAGGTGAGGACTATGCTGTGGTAAACATGTCTCTCTGTAGTGAGGTGAGGACTATGCTGTGGTAAACATGCCTCTCTGCCTCTCTGTAGTGAGGTGAGGACTATGCTGTGGTAAACATGCCTCTCTGTCTCTCTGTAGTGTGGTGAGGACTATGCTGTGGTAAACATGCCTCTCTGTCTCTCTGTAGTGAGGTGAGGACTATGCTGTGGTAAACATGCCTCTCTGCCTCTCTGTAGTGAGGTGAGGACTATGCTGTGGTAAACATGCCTCTCTGTCTCTCTGTAGTGAGGTGAGGACTATGCTATGGTAAACATGCCTCTCTGCCTCTCTGTAGTGAGGTGAGGACTTTGCTGTGGTAAACATGTCTCTCTGTAGTGAGGTGAGGACTATGCTGTGGTAAACATGCCTCTCTGTCTCTCTGTAGTGAGGTGAGGACTATGCTGTGGTAAACATGTCTCTCTGTGGTGAGGTGAGGACTATGCTGTGGTAAACATGTCTCTCTGTAGTGAGGTCAGGACTATGCTGTGGTAAACATGTCTCTCTATCTCTCTGTAGTGAGGTGAGGACTATGCTGTGGTAAACATGTCTCTCTGTAGTGAGGTGAGGACTATGCTGTGGTAAACATGTCTCTCTGTAGTGAGGTGAGGACTATGCTGTGGTAAACATGTCTCCATGTCTCTCTGTAGTGAGGTCAGGACTATGCTGTGGTAAACATGTCTCTCTGTAGTGAGGTGAGGACTATGCTGTGGTAAACATGTCTCTCTGTAGTGAGGTGAGGACTATGCTGTGGTAAACATGCCTCTCTGTCTCTCTGTAGTGAGGTGAGGACTATGCTGTGGTAAACATGTCTCTCTGTGGTGAGGTGAGGACTATGCTGTGGTAAACATGTCTCTCTGTAGTGAGGTCAGGACTATGCTGTGGTAAACATGTCTCTCTATCTCTCTGTAGTGAGGTGAGGACTATGCTGTGGTAAACATGTCTCTCTGTAGTGAGGTGAGGACTATGCTGTGGTAAACATGCCTCTCTGCCTCTCTGTAGTGAGGTGAGGACTATGCTGTGGTAAACATGCCTCTCTGCCTCTCTGTAGTGTGGTGAGGACTATGCTGTGGTAAACATGCCTCTCTGTCTCTCTGTAGTGAGGTGAGGACTATGCTGTGGTAAACATGCCTCTCTGTCTCTCTGTAGTGAGGTGAGGACTATGCTGTGGTAAACATGTCTCTCTGTGGTGAGGTGAGGACTATGCTGTGGTAAACATGTCTCTCTGTAGTGAGGTCAGGACTATGCTGTGGTAAACATGTCTCTCTATCTCTCTGTAGTGAGGTGAGGACTATGCTGTGGTAAACATGTCTCTCTGTAGTGAGGTGAGGACTATGCTGTGGTAAACATGCCTCTCTGCCTCTCTGTAGTGAGGTGAGGACTATGCTGTGGTAAACATGCCTCTCTGTCTCTCTGTAGTGTGGTGAGGACTATGCTGTGGTAAACATGCCTCTCTGCCTCTCTGTAGTGAGGTGAGGACTATGCTGTGGTAAACATGCCTCTCTGTCTCTCTGTAGTGAGGTGAGGACTATGCTATGGTAAACATGCCTCTCTGCCTCTCTGTAGTGAGGTGAGGACTATGCTGTGGTAAACATGTCTCTCTGTAGTGAGGTGAGGACTATGCTGTGGTAAACATGCCTCTCTGTCTCTCTGTAGTGAGGTGAGGACTATGCTGTGGTAAACATGTCTCTCTGTGGTGAGGTGAGGACTATGCTGTGGTAAACATGTCTCTCTGTAGTGAGGTCAGGACTATGCTGTGGTAAACATGTCTCTCTATCTCTCTGTAGTGAGGTGAGGACTATGCTGTGGTAAACATGTCTCTCTGTAGTGAGGTGAGGACTATGCTGTGGTAAACATGTCTCTCTGTAGTGAGGTGAGGACTATGCTGTGGTAAACATGTCTCCATGTCTCTCTGTAGTGAGGTCAGGACTATGCTGTGGTAAACATGTCTCTCTGTCTCTCTGTAGTGAGGTGAGGACTATGCTGTGGTAAACATGCCTCTCTGTCTCTCTGTAGTGAGGTGAGGACTATGCTGTGGTAAACATGTTTCTCTGTAGTGAGGTGAGGACTATGCTGTGGTAAACATGTCTCTCTGTCTCTCTGTAGTGAGGTGAGGACTCTGCTGTGGTAAACATGTCTCTCTGTAGTGAGGTGAGGACTATGCTGTGGTAAACATGTCTCCATGTCTCTCTGTAGTGAGGTCAGGACTATGCTGTGGTAAACATGTCTCTCTGTCTCTCTGTAGTGAGGTCAGGACTATGCTGTGGTAAACATGTCTCTCTGTAGTGAGGTGAGGACTATGCTGTGGTAAACATGCCTCTCTGTAGTGAGGTGAGGACTATGCTGTGGTAAACATGTCTCTCTGTAGTGAGGTGAGGACTATGCTGTGGTAAACATGTCTCTCTGTAGTGAGGTGAGGACTATGCTGTGGTAAACATGTCTCTCTGTAGTGAGGTGAAGACTATGCTGTGGTAAACATGTCTCTCTGTAGTGAGGTGAGGACTATGCTGTGGTAAACATGTCTCTCTGTAGTGAGGTGAGGACTATGCTGTGGTAAACATGTCTCTCTGTAGTGAGGTGAGGACTATGCTGTGGTAAACATGTCTCTCTGTAGTGAGGTGAGGACTATGCTGTGGTAAACATGTCTCTCTGTAGTGAGGTGAGGACTATGCTGTGGTAAACATGTCTCTCTGTAGTGAGGTGAGGACTATGCTGTGGTAAACATGTCTCTCTGTAGTGAGGTGAGGACTATGCTGTGGTAAACATGTCTCTCTGTAGTGAGGTGAGGACTATGCTGTGGTAAACATGTCTCTCTGTCTCTCTATTTTTCCTCTGTGCTTTTCTCGGGAGGCCAAATGAGAGCCACATGTTGGTTCAAAGCAGATTGTTCCTTTTGTATTTCTCTTCTCATTAGGAAGCTAATCTCCTAGCCTCCCCTAGCCTAGTCCCCCTTCCCCTCTCCTAGCCTCCCCTAGCCTCTCCTAGCCTCCCCTCCTGTCTCCTAGCCTCCCCTAGCCTCTTCTAGCCTCCCCATAGCCTCTCATAGCCTCCCCTAGCCTCTCCTAGCCTCACCTAGCCTCTCCTAGCCTCTCCTAGTCTCCCCTAGCCTCTCCTAGCCTCTCCTAGCCTCTCCTAGCCTCTCCTAGCTTCCCAGCCTCCCCTAGCCTCTCCCAGCCTCTCCTAGACTCCCTTAGCCTCCCCTAGCCTCCCCTAGCCTCTCCTAGCCTCCCCATAGCCTCTCCTAGCCTCCCCTAGCCTCTCCTAGCCTCTCCTAGCCTCCCCTAGCCTCTCCTAGCCTCCCCTAGCCTCTCCCAGCCTCCCCTAGCCTCTCCCAGACTCCCTTAGCCTCCCCTAGCCTCTCCCAGCCTCTCCTAGACTCCCCTAGCCTCTCCTAGCCTCCCTTAGCCTCCCCTAGCCTCCCCTAGCCTCTCCCAGCCTCTCCTAGACTCCCTTAGCCTCCCCTAGCCTCCCCTAGCCTCTCCCAGCCTCCCCTAGCCTCTCCTAGCTTCCCCTAGCCTCTCCTAGCCTCCCCTAGCCTCTCCCAGCCTCCCCCAGCCTCTCCTAGACTCCCTTAGCCTCCCCTAGCCTCTCCCAGCCTCTCCTAGACTCCCCTAGCCTCCCCTAGCCTCTCCTAGCCTCTCCTAGCCTCCCTTAGCCTCCCCTAGCCTCTCCTAGCCTCCCCTAGCCTCTCCCAGCCTCCCCTAGCCTCTCCCAGCCTCCCCTAGCCTCCCCTAGCCTCCCCTAGCCTCTCCTAGCCTCTCCTAGCCTCCCTTAGCCTCCCCTAGGCCCCCCTAGCCTCTCCTAGCCTCCCTTAGCCTCCCCTAGCCTCTCCTAGCCTCTCCTAGACTCCCCTAGCCTCCCCTAGCCTCTCCTAGCCTCTCCTAGCCTCCCCTAGCCTCTCCTAGCCTGAGTGTGTCAGATTTAAAGCCTTTTGTCACCTCTCTCCTCCCCTCCACCTCTCCTCCCCCCTCTCACTCTCCTCCCCCCACTCTCCTCCCACCACTCTCCTCCCACCTCTCTCCTCCCCCCTCTCACTCTCCTCCCCCTCTCACTCTCCTCCCTCTCACTCTCCTCCCCTCCACCTCTCCTCCCCCTCTCACCTCCCACCTCTCACTCTCCTCCCACCTCTCTCCTCCCACCTCTCTCCTCCCCCCTCTCACTCTCCTCCCACCTTTCTCCTCCCCCCTCTCACTCTCCTCCCACCTCTCACTCTCCTCCCCCCTCTCACTCTCCTCCCACCTCTCACTCTCCTCCCACTCCTTCCTCCTCCCCTCCTCCCCACCTCTCACCTCCTCCTCCCCTCCTCTCACCTCTTCTCACCTCCTCCCTCCTCTCACCTCCTCTGCATGTCTCCCAGCTGGCTCTCCCACTCCTTCCTCTCCCCTCCCCTCCCCTCCTCTCCCCTCCCCTCCTCTCACCTCCTCAATTTTCCTCTGCATGTCTCCCAGCTGGCTCTCCCATTCCTTCCTCTCCTCTCCTCTCACCTCTCCTCCCCTCCCTCCTCTCCCCTCCTCCCCTCCCCTCTCCTCCCCTCCTCTCACCTCCCCTCACCTCCTCTATTTTCCTCTGCATGTCTCCCAGCTGGCTCTCCCACTCCTCCCCTCCTCTTCGCTCCTCCCCTCCTCTGCCCTCCCCTCCTCTCACCTCCCCTCACCTCCCCTCCTCTCACCTCCTCTATTTTCCTCTGCATGTCTCCCAGCTGGCTCTCCCATTCCTTCCTCTCCTCTCCCCTCCCCTCCTCTCACCTCTCCTCCTCACCCCTCCCTCCTCTCCCCTCCTCCCCTCCCCTCCCCTCCTCCCTCCCCTCCTCTCCTCCCCTCCTCCCCTCTCCCCCTCCCCTCCTCTCCTCTCCTCTCCTCTCACCTCCTCTATTTTCCTCTGCATGTCTCCCAGCTGGCTCTCCCACTCCTTCCTCTCCCCTCCCCTCCCCTCCTCTCACCTCTCCTCCTCACCCCTCCCTCCTCTCCCCTCCTCCCCTCCTCTCCTCCCCTCCCCTCCTCCCTCCTCTCCCCTCCTCTCCCCCCTCCTCTCACCTCCTCTATTTTCCTCTGCATGTCTCCCAGATGGCTCTCCCACTCCTTCCTCTCAGAGTTGAATCTCTCCATCAGTTCAGACTTCTCTCGGACCCAGCCCTTCTCGCTGAGCTCCAGCCGACAGCGCAGGTCCATGGCGGCCGTGTGGGTGTCGACCAGCAGCCTCCTCTGCTGCTCTCTGTCCCCCCGCTGTAGAGGACTCTCCCTGGGCTCTGGACTCTGAGTTCTCAGCCCCAGCTCAACGACAGGACCTCCTCTAGCCTCCAACTGGACAGGAAGAGAGAGATGGAGGAGTAGAGAGAGAGGCAGGCAGGCAGGGAGAGAGGGAGATGGAGAAAGGGGAGTAGAGAGAGAGGCAGGTAGAGAAGGAGATGGAGAGAAGCAAGGAGAGAGGGAGATGGAGAAAGGGGAGTAGAGAGAGAGGCAGGTAGAGAAGGAGATGGAGAGAAGCAAGGAGAGAGGGAGATGGAGAAAGGGGAGTAGAGAGAAAGAGGCAGGTAGGGAGAGAGACAGGGAGATGGAGAAGGGGGAGTAGAGAGAGAGGCAGGCAGGGAGAGAGAGAGGGAGATGGAGAAGGAAGAGTAGAGAGAGAGAGGGAGGGAGATGGAGAAGGGGGAGTAGAGAGAGAGGCAGGCAGGGAGAGATGGCAGGCAAGAGAATTAGGTGGGAGAGAATGTCAGGGAGTGTCAGGAAGAGGGGCGGAGGGAGAGAAGGACCAGAGGGAGGAGAGGAAAAGGGAGAATTCAGAGAACGGATGGAAGGGATTAAAAGATCATAACTCAGAGGAGTTCATGGTCAACCTCTCCTCCCTCTGTCTCCCTCTCTCATCATCTGACAGGATATCACAGCTGCCTCTACACAGTTCCTTTCCTGTCTGTGGTCCTGTCTCCCTGTCTGTCTCTGGACCCATCTACAGCTCTTTCCCTGTCTGTCTCTGGACCCATCTACAGCTCTCTCCCTGTCTGTCTCTGGACCCATCTACAGCTCTCTCCCTGTCTGTCTCTGGACCCATCTACAGCTCTCTCCCTGTCTGTCTCTGGACCCATCTACAGCTCTATCCCTGTCTGTCTCTGGACCCATCTACAGCTCTCTCCCTGTCTGTCTCTGGACCCATCTACAGCTCTATCCCTGTCTGTCTCTGGACCCATCTACAGCTATCTCCCTGTCTGTCTCTGGACCCATCTACAGCTGTCTCCCTGTCTGTCTCTGGACAGATACAGCTATCTCCCTGTCTCTGGACCCATCTACAGAGTAGTTGTTGAAAAGGGGAGTACATTTTTTAAAAACTAGGCAAGTCAGTTAAGAACAAATTCTTATTTACAATGACAGCCTACCGGGGAACAGTGGGTTAACTGCCTTGTTCAGGGGAACAGTGGGTTAACTGCCTTGTTCAGGGGAACAGTGGGTTAACTGCCTTGTTCAGGGGAACAGTGGGTTAACTGCCTTGTTCAGGGGAACAGAGGGTTAACTGCCTTGTTCAGGGGAACAGTGGGTTAACTGCCTTGTTCAGGGGAACAGTGGGTTAACTGCCTTGTTCAGGGGAACAGTGGGTTAACTGCCTTGTTCAGGGGAACAGTGGGCTAACTGCCTTGTTCAGGGGAACAGTGGGCTAACTGCCTTGTTCAGGGGAACAGTGGGTTAACTGCCTTGTTCAGGGGAACAGTGGGTTAACTGCCTTGTTCAGGGGAACAGTGGGCTAACTGCCTTGTTCAGGGGAACAGTGGGTTAACTGCCTTGTTCAGGGGAACAGTGGGTTAACTGCCTGTTCAGGGGAACAGTGGGTTAACTGTCTTGTTCAGGGGAACAGTGGGTTAACTGCCTGTTCAGGGGAACAGTGGGTTAACTGCCTTGTTCAGGGGAACAGTGGGCTAACTGCCTTGTTCAGGGGAACAGTGGGTTAACTGCCTTGTTCAGGGGAACAGTGGGTTAACTGCCTTGTTCAGGGGAACAGTGGGTTAACTGCCTGTTCAGAGGAACAGTGGGTTAACTGTCTTGTTCAGGGGAACAGTGGGTTAACTGCCTGTTCAGGGGAACAGTGGGTTAACTGCCTTGTTCAGGGGAACAGTGGGCTAACTGCCTTGTTCAGGGGAACAGTGGGTTAACTGCCTTGTTCAGGGGAACAGTGGGTTAACTGCCTGTTCAGGGGAACAGTGGGTTAACTGTCTTGTTCAGGGGAACAGTGGGTTAACTGCCTTGTTCAGGGGAACAGTGGGTTAACTGCCTTGTTCAGGGGAACAGTGGGTTAACTGCCTGTTCAGGGGAACAGTGGGTTAACTGTCTTGTTCAGGGGAACAGTGGGTTAACTGCCTGTTCAGGGGCAGAACGACAGATTTGTACCTTGTCAGCTCTGGGATTTGAACTAGAAACCTTTTGGTTACTAGTCCAACGCTCTAATCACTAGGCTACCTGTCACCCCCCTCTAACCACTGTCTGGTCAATATATCCCTTAGAGAAACTACTCTGGTCAATATATCCCTTAGAGAAACTACTCTGGTCAATATATCCCTTATAGAAACTACTCTGTCTGGTCAATATACCCCTTAGAGAAACTACTCTGGTCAATATATCCCTTAGAGAAACTACTCTGGTCAATATATCCCTTAGAGAAACTACTCTGGTCAATATATCCCTTAGAGAAACTACTCTGTCTGGTCAATATACCCCTTAGAGAAACGACTCTGTCTGGTCAATATATCCCTTAGAGAAACTACTCTGGTCAATATATCCCTTAGAGAAACTACTCTGTCTGGTCAATATATCCCTTAGAGAAACTACTCTGTCTGGTCAATATACCCCTTAGAGAAACTACTCTGTCTGTGGAGCTGGAATGAGACCAGGACAATGCCTCTCTCTGTAGTAAGTAGACATAGACTACCATCCAAAATGGCATCCTATTCAATATATAGTGAACTACTTTTGACCAGGGCCGATAGTGCACCATATAGGGACTAGTGTCCCATTTGGGAAGCGTCCTCTGTCTGTCTGTGGTCTTTGAACGCTCTGTGTAATTGCAGTGGCAGGATGGGACTGGCGCTGTCCAGTTTATTCCTGACCCAAACATGAACAGGAACACACAGAGAGACAGAGAGAGAGACAGAGAGAGAGACAGAGAGAGAGACAGAGAGAGAGAGAGAGACAGAGAGAGAGAGAGAGAGAGAGAGAGAGAGAGAGAGAGCTGCTACCCCTGTAACTCAGAGGTTAAACTGAGACGGAGGCTGATGCTCTTCTTGGCAGTGAGGGATGAATATTCCAGAAGGACCTGTATCAACAAGAGACTTAAGGCTTACAGTTCTCCAGACAGGCTGGCAGACAGACAGTAAGACACAGAGGAGACAGGCTGGTAGACAGACAGTAAGACACAGAGGAGACAGGCTGGTAGACAGACAGTAAGACACAGAGGAGACAGGCTGGCAGACAGACAGTAAGACACAGAGGAGACAGGCTGGTAGACAGACAGTAAGACACAGAGGAGACAGGCTGGTAGACAGACAGTAAGACACAGAGGAGACAGGCTGGTAGACAGACAGGAAAACACAGAGGAGACAGGCTGGTAGACAGACAGACAGTAAAACACAGAGGAGACAGGCTGGTAGACAGACAGACAGTAAAAGACAGAGGCAGGCTGGTAGACATATAATAAATACACAGGAGCAGCCATCTCCTGCTACTGTAGGACTGGACAGTGTGTGTGTGTGTCTCTGTGTGTGTGTGTGTGTGTGTGTGTCTCTCTCTCTCTGTTAGTGTGAGTGTGTGTAAAAGTGACCGTGTCATGGTGGTCTCTCTCTATTAATAGGAGACTCAACCAACCAGCCAACGCTGTACAGAGTTACAACGTCACGTACATTCCTCAGGGTGGGGCTGGAAGGACGACGGAGATGTTTCTGTGTGTGTGTGTGTGTGTGTGTGTGTGTGTGTGTACGCTGTACAGAGTTACAACGTCACGTACATTCCTCAGGGTGGGGCTGGAAGGACGACGGAGATGTTTCTGTGTGTGTGTGTGTGTGTGTGTGTGTGTGTGTGTGTATGTGTACGCTGTACAGAGTTACAACGTCACGTACATTCCTCAGGGTGGGGCTGGAAGGACGACGGAGATGTTTCTGCTCGACAAACATCTAAAGTATGTGGACAAATATGCCTGCAAATATCCGGCTGAGCCCCAGGATGCTTAGTGGCAAACCCTGGTAGTCCGAAGACCCAGGATGCTTAGTGGCAAACCCTGGTAGTCCGAAGACCCAGGATGCTTAGTGGCAAACCCTGGTAGTCCGAAGACCCAGGATGCTTAGTGGCAAACCCTGGTAGTCCGAAGACCCAGGATGCTTAGTGGCAAACCCTGGTAGTCCGAAGACCCAGGATGCTTAGTGGCAAACCCTGGTAGTCCGAAGACCCAGGATGCTTAGTGGCAAACCCTGGTAGTCCGAAGACCCAGGATGCTTAGTGGCAAACCCTGGTAGTCCGAAGACCCAGGATGCTTAGTGGCAAACCCTGGTAGTCCGAAGACCCAGGATGCTTAGTGGCAAACCCTGGTAGTCCGAAGACCCAGGATGCTTAGTGGCAAACCCTGGTAGTCCGAAGACCCAGGATGCTTAGTGGCAAACCCTGGTAGTCCGAAGACCCAGGATGCTTAGTGGCAAACCCTGGTAGTCCGAAGACCCAGGATGCTTAGTGGCAAACCCTGGTAGTCCGAAGACCCAGGATGCTTAGTGGCAAACCCTGGTAGTCCGAAGACCCAGGATGCTTAGTGGCAAACCCTGGTAGTCCGAAGACCCAGGATGCTTAGTGGCAAACCCTGGTAGTCCGAAGACCCAGGATGCTTAGTGGCAAACCCTGGTAGTCCGAAGACCCAGGATGCTTAGTGGCAAACCCTGGTAGTCCGAAGACCCAGGATGCTTAGTGGCAAACCCTGGTAGTCCGAAGACCCAGGATGCTTAGTGGCAAACCCTGGTAGTCCGAAGACCCAGGATGCTTAGTGGCAAACCCTGGTAGTCCGAAGACCCAGGATGCTTAGTGGCAAACCCTGGTAGTCCGAAGACCCAGGATGCTTAGTGGCAAACCCTGGTAGTCCGAAGACCCAGGATGCTTAGTGGCAAACCCTGGTAGTCCGAAGACCCAGGATGCTTAGTGGCAAACCCTGGTAGTCCGAAGACCCAGGATGCTTAGTGGCAAACCCTGGTAGTCCGAAGACCCAGGATGCTTAGTGGCAAACCCTGGTAGTCCGAAGACCCAGGATGCTTAGTGGCAAACCCTGGTAGTCCGAAGACCCAGGATGCTTAGTGGCAAACCCTGGTAGTCCGAAGACCCAGGATGCTTAGTGGTAGGCCCTGGTAGTCCGAAGACCCAGGATGCTTAGTGGTAGGCCCTGGTAGTCCGAAGACCCAGGATGCTTAGTGGCAAACCCTGGTAGTCCGAAGACACAGGATGCTTAGTGGTAGGCCCTGGTAGCCCGAAGACACAGGATGCTTAGTGGCAAACCCTGGTAGCCTGAAGACACAGGATGCTTAGTGGCAAACCCTGGTAGCTCGAAGACACAGGATGCTTGGTGGTAGGCCCTGGTAGCCCCGAAGACACAGGATGCTTGGTGGTAGGCCCTGGTAGCCCCGAAGACACAGGATGCTTGGTGGTAGGCCCTGGTAGCTCGAAGACACAAGATGCTTGGTGGTAGGCCCTGGTAGCTCGAAGACACAAGATGCTTGGTGGTAACTCCTGGTAGCCCGAAGACACAAGATGCTTGGTGGTAGGCCCTGGTAGCTCGAAGACACAGGATGCTTGGTGGCAAACCCTGGTAGCCCGAAGACACAGGATGCTTGGTGGTAACTCCTGGTAGCCCGAAGACACAGGATGCTTGGTGGTAACTCCTGGTAGCCCGAAGACACAGGATGCTTGGTGGTAACTCCTGGTAGCTCGAAGACACAAGATGCTTGGTGGTAGGCCCTGGTAGCTTGAAGACACAAGATGCTTGGTGGCAAACCCTGGTAGCCTGAAGACACAGGATGCTTGGTGGTAACTCCTGGTAGCCTGAAGACACAGGATGCTTGGTGGTAACTCCTGGTAGCCCGAAGACACAGGATGCTTAGTGGTAACTCTTGGCAGCCCGAAGACACAGGATGCTTAGTGGTAACTCCTGGTAGCCCGAAGACACAGGATGCTTGGTGGTAACTCCTGGTAGCCTGAAGACACATGATGCTTGGTGGTAACTCCTGGTAGCCCGAAGACACAGGATGCTTAGTGGTAACTCCTGGTAGCCCGAAGACACAGGATGCTTAGTGGTAACCCCTGGTAGCCCGAAGACACAGGATGCTTGGTGGCAACTCCTGGTAGCCCGAAGACACAGGATGCTTAGTGGTAACTCCTGGTAGACTGAAGACACAGGATGCTTGGTGGTAACTCCTGGTAGCCCGAAGACACAGGATGCTTGGTGGTAACTCCTGGTAGCCTGAAGACACAGGATGCATGGCACCCTATTCCCTACATACAGCAGTGCACTACTTTTGACTAGTGCACTACTTTTGACCAGGGCCCATAGGAAATAGGGAGCTCTTTGAGACAACCACAGGCTTTGTATAACTGTCTATAAACTAAACTGTGGCAGCAGGATGTGGCTGAGAGGAGAAAACAGCTTTTACAATGGAGCTAACCCCTCCCTGCACATCGCCAGGCTATGCCAGACCAACATTCCAGTCATTCATATAGAACACTGTGAACTCACACAGAACCATCAGAACCCTGGTGGAACAACAAGTGAATTCTAGAAGCTGATGTGGTCTGACTATCATTCATATAGAACACTGTGGACTCACACAGAACCATCAGAACCCTGGGGAACAACAAGTGAATTCTAGAAGCTGATGTGGTCTGACTATCATTCATTCATATAGAACACTGTGGACTCACACAGAACCATCAGAACCCTGGGGAACAACAAGTGAATTCTAGAAGCTGATGTTGTCTGACTATCATTCATTAATATAGAACACTGTGGACTCACACAGAACCATCAGAACCCTGGTGGAACAACAAGTGAATTCTAGAAGCTGATGTGGTCTGACTATCATTAATATCGAACACTGTGGACTCACACAGAACCATCAGAACCCTGGGGAACAACAAGTGAATTCTAGAAGCTGATGTGGTCTGACTATCATTCATTCATATAGAACACTGTGGACTCACACAGAACCATCAGAACCCTGGGGAACAACAAGTGAATTCTAGAAGCTGATGTGGTCTGACAATCATTAATATAGAACACTGTGGACTCACACAGAACCATCAGAACTCTGGGGAACAACAAGTGAATTCTAGAAGCTGATGTGGTCTGACTATCATTAATATCGAACACTGTGGACTCACACAGAACCATCAGAACCCTGGGGAACAACAAGTGAATTCTAGAAGCTGATGTGGTCTGACTATCATTCATTCATATAGAACACTGTGGACTCACACAGAACCATCAGAACCCTGGGGAACAACAAGTGAATTCTAGAAGCTGATGTTGTCTGACTATCATTCATTAATATAGAACACTGTGGACTCACACAGAACCATCAGAACCCTGGTGGAACAACAAGTGAATTCTAGAAGCTGATGTGGTCTGACTATCATTAATATCGAACACTGTGGACTCACACAGAACCATCAGAACCCTGGGGAACAACAAGTGAATTCTAGAAGCTGATGTGGTCTGACTATCATTCATTCATATAGAACACTGTGGACTCACACAGAACCATCAGAACCCTGGGGAACAACAAGTGAATTCTAGAAGCTGATGTGGTCTGACAATCATTAATATAGAACACTGTGGACTCACACAGAACCATCAGAACTCTGGGGAACAACAAGTGAATTCTAGAAGCTGATGTTGTCTGACTATCATTAATATAGAACACTGTGGACTCACACAGAACCATCAGAACACTGGTGGAACAACAAATGAATTCTAGAAGCTGATGTGGTCTGACTATCATTCATTCATATAGAACACTGTGGACTCACACAGAACCATCAGAACCCTGGGGAACAACAAGTGAATTCTAGAAGCTGATGTGGTCTGACTATCATTCATATAGAACACTGTGGACTCACACATAACCATCAGAACCCTGGGGAACAACAACAAGTGAATTCTAGAAGCTGATGTTGTCTGACTATCATTAATATAGAACAATGTGGACTCACACAGAACCATCAGAACCCTGGGGAACAACAAGTGAATTCTAGAAGCTGATGTTGTCTGACTATCATTAATATAGAACACTGTGGACTCACACAGAACCATCAGAACCCTGGGGAACAACAAGTGAATTCTAGAAGCTGGGAGGGTTTTGAACATGGAATAGTTTTAACATTGAACATAGTTCTTCTTCATAAATAGTTAGTGAACAGACTGTACTGTTTATATTCATAGTACTGGTCCAACATGGAATCCTGACAGATGACTAGGTCATACAGTACAGGGGCCTACATGCTTCACCCACAATCACTGTCTCACACACACACACACACACACACACACACACACACACACACACACACACACACACACACACACACACACACACACACACACACACACACACACACACACACACACACACACACTCTGCATGTACACACACACACACACACCCTCTGCATGTACACACACACACACACACCCTCTGCATGTACACACACACACACACACACACACACACACACCCTCTGCATGTACACACACACACACACACACACACACCCTCTGCATGTACACACACACATTCAGTTTCTATGCTTCAGTCATGCTTTAGCCGAAGACACAGGATGCTTGGTGGCAAACCCTGGTAGCTCAAAGACACAGGATGCTTGGTGGTAGGCCCTGGTAGCTCGAAGACACATGATGCTTGGTGGTAAACCCTGGTAGCCTGAAGACACAGGATGCTTGGTGGTAAACCCTGGTAGCCTGAAGACACAGGATGCTTGGTGGTAGGCCCTGGTAGCCTGAAGACACAGGATGCTTGGTGGTAGGCCCTGGTAGCTCGAAGACACAGGATGCTTGGTGGTAGGCCCTGGTAGCTCGAAGACACAGGATGCTTGGTGGTAGACCCTGGTAGCTCGAAGACACAGGATGCTTGGTGGTAGGCCCTGGTAGCCCGAAGACACAGGATGCTTGGTGGCAAACCCTGGTAGCTCGAAGACACAGGATGCTTAGTGGTAGGCCCTGGTAGCTCGAAGACCCAGGATGCTTGGTGGTAGGTACAGGGGCCTACAGTACAGGGGCCTACAGTACATGCTTCACCCACAATCACTGTCTCACACACACACACACACACACACACCCTCTGCATGTACACACACACATTCAGTTTCTATGCTTCAGTCATGGTATAATTCCAGACCTATGTGAGGAGATGTTGTGTTACTCTGTTAAGTGAAAGGTCTGTTTAGTATGAGTCTATATCATGTTTAGTATGAGTCTGTATCTATCCCCTGTTTACATGTTTAGTATGAGTCTGTATCATGTTTAGTATGAGTCTGTATCTATCCCCTGTTTACATGTTTAGTATGAGTCTGTATCATGTTTAGTATGAGTCTGTATCTATCCCCTGTTTACATGTTTAGTATGAGTCTATATCATGTTTAGTATGAGTCTGTATCTATCCCCTGTTTACATGTTTAGTAGGAGTCTATATCATGTTTAGTATGAGTCTGTATCATGTTTAGTATGAGTCTGTATCATGTTTAGTATGAGTCTATATCATGTTTAGTATGAGTCTATATCATGTTTAATATGAGTCTATATCATGTTTAGTATGAGTCTGTATCATGTTTAGTATGAGTCTATATCATGTTTAGTATGAGTCTGTATCATGTTTAGTATGAGTCTATATCATGTTTAGTATGAGTCTATATCATGTTTAGTATGAGTCGTTATCATGTTTAGTATGAGTCGTTATCATGTTTAGTATGAGTCGTTATCATGTTTAGTATGAGTCCATATCATGTTTAGTATGAGTCCATATCATGTTTAGTATGAGTCGTTATCATGTTTAGTATGAGTCGTTATCATGTTTAGTATGAGTCTGTATCATGTTTAGTATGAGTCTATATCATGTTTAGTATGAGTCTATATCATGTTTAGTATGAGTCTGTATCATGTTTAGTATGAGTCTATATCATGTTTAGTATGAGTCTATATCATGTTTAGTATGAGTCTATATCATGTTTAGTATGAGTCGTTATCATGTTTAGTATGAGTCTGTATCATGTTTAGTATGAGTCTATATCATGTTTAGTATGAGTCTATATCATGTTTAGTATGAGTCTATATCATGTTTAGTATGAGTCGTTATCATGTTTAGTATGAGTCTGTATCATGTTTAGTATGAGTCTATATCATGTTTAGTATGAGTCTATATCATGTTTAGTATGAGTCTATATCATGTTTAGTATGAGTCTATATCATGTTTAGTATGAGTCGTTATCATGTTTAGTATGAGTCTGTATCATGTTTAGTATGAGTCTATATCATGTTTAGTATGAGTCGTTATCATGTTTAGTATGAGTCGTTATCATGTTTAGTATGAGTCGTTATCATGTTTAGTATGAGTCCATATCATGTTTAGTATGAGTCGTTATCATGTTTAGTATGAGTCCATATCATGTTTAGTATGAGTCGTTATCATGTTTAGTATGAGTCGTTATCATGTTTAGTATGAGTCCATATCATGTTTAGTATAAGTCCATATCATGTTTAGTATGAGTCGTTATCATGTTTAGTATGAGTCCATATCATGTTTAGTATGAGTCCATATCATGTTTAGTATGAGTCGTTATCATGTTTAGTATGAGTCGTTATCATGTTTAGTATGAGTCTATATCATGTTTAGTATGAGTCTATATCATGTTTAGTACGAGTCGTTATCATGTTTAGTATGAGTCCATATCATGTTTAGTATGAGTCGTTATCATGTTTAGTATGAGTCCATATCATGTTTAGTATGAGTCCATATCATGTTTAGTATGAGTCCATATCATGTTTAGTATGAGTCGTTATCATGTTTAGTATGAGTCCATATCATGTTTAGTATGAGTCGTTATCATGTTTAGTATGAGTCCATATCATGTTTAGTATGAGTCGTTATCATGTTTAGTATGAGTCGTTATCATGTTTAGTATGAGTCTAGGGTAGCCTAGTGATTAGAGCGTTGGACTAGTAACCGAAAGGTTGCAAGTTCGAATCCCCGATCTGACAAGGTACAAATCTGTCGTTCTGCCCCTGAACAGGCAGTTAACCCACTGTTCCTAGGCCGTCATTGAAAATAAGAATTTGTTCTTAACTGACTTGCCTGGTTAAATAAAGGTAAAATAAAATGAGTCTATATCATGTTTAGTATCAGTTTCTGTCTGTCTGTCTGTCTGTAGGACTCTGTCTGTCTTTCTTCAGACCCTGAATCCCCTCATCCAATTGATTGGTCACACATTCACAGATCCCAGTCTGTGTAGCCACTGATTCTTTCTGGCATCATGTGATGCCAGCATGACTCTTCTAACCACATCACAGGCCTCTGAAAGATGGCTGACTGTGTCCTACAGTAGTGACATAGAGAGAGATGGCTGACTGTGTCCTACAGTAGTAACACAGAGAGAGATATAGAGGGAGATGGCTGACTGTGTCCTACAGTAGTGACACAGAGATATTATAGAGGGAGATGGCTGACTGTGTCCTACAGTAGTGACACAGAGAGAGATATTATAGAGGGAGATGGCTGGCTGTGTCCTACAGTACTGATATAGAGAGAGATGGCTGACTGTGTCCTACAGTAGTGACACAGAGAGAGATATAGAGGGAGATGGCTGACTGTGTCCTACAGTACTGACACAGAGAGAGATATAGAGGGAGATGGCTGACTGTGTCCTACAGTACTGACACAGAGAGATATCATAGAGAGAGATGGCTGACTGTGTCCTACAGTAGTGACACAGAGGGAGATGGCTGACTGTGTCCTACAGTAGTGACACAGAGAGAGATATAGAGGGAGATGGCTGACTGTGTCCTACAGTAGTGACACAGAGAGAGATATAGAGGGAGATGGCTGACTGTGTCCTACAGTAGTGACACAGAGAGAGATATAGAGGGAGATGGCTGACTGTGTCCTACAGAGACTAATGGAATACTGTCTAGTGGATAGTGATAATATATAAGGACTATGCATGATGAGAAAAGACTGATGCCATCCATGCCTGTTGCTACGCAATATGATTGAATTGATGAAGTAGGCATTCCATTCCATTCTATTGCATTCTATAGTGTTGTATCATATAGTATAGTATAGTATAGTACAGTGGTGTATCATGTAGTATAGTATAGTGTTGTATCATATAGTGTAGTGTAGTATCATGTAGTATAGTATAGTGTTGTATCATATAGTATAGTATAGTATAGTACAGTGGTGTATCATGTAGTATAGTATAGTGTTGTATCATATAGTATAGTGTAGTGTAGTATCATGTAGTATAGTATAGTGTTGTATCATATAGTATAGTATAGTATAGTACAGTGGTGTATCATGTAGTATAGTATAGTGTTGTATCATATAGTATAGTGTAGTATCATATAGTATAGTACATTGTAGTATCATATAGTATAGTATAGTGGTGTATCATATTGTATAGTATTTTATAGTATAGTATCACATAGTATAGTATAGCATAGCATCATATCATATTGTACAGTAAAGTATCATGTTGTATTGTATAGTATAGCGTTGTATCATATTGTATAGTAAAGTATCATATTGTATAGTATAGTATAGCATAGTGTTGTATCACATAGTATAGTATAGTGTGGTATCATATAGTATAGTGTAGTATCATATAGTATAGTATAGTGGTGTATCGTGTAGTATTGTATAGTGTTGTATCACATAGTATAGTATAGTGTTGTATCATATTGTACAGCATAGTGTTGTATCATATAGTATAGTATAGTGTTGTATCATATTGTATAGTATAGTACTGTGTCATATTGTGTAGTATAGTATCATATTGTATAGTATAGCATAGTGTTGTATCATATAGTATAGTATAGTGTTGTATCATATTGTATAGTATAGAACTGTGTCATATCGTGTAGTATAGTATCATATTGTATAGTATAGAACTGTGTCACATTGTGTAGTATAGTATAGTGTTGTATCATATAGTAGAGTCAAGTGTTGTATCATATAGTATAGTATAGTATCACATAGTATAGTATAGTATCATATAGTATAGTATAGTGTTGTATCACATAGTATAGTACCATATAGTATAGTGTTATATCATATTGGATAGTATTTTATAGTATAGTATATAGTATATATAGTGTTGTATCATATTGTATAGTATTTTATAGTATAGTATCATATAGTATAGTATAGCATCATATCATATTGTACAGTAAAGTATCATGTTGTATTGTATAGTATAGTATAGTGTTGTATCATATTGTATAGTAAAGTATCATATTGTATAGTATAATATAGTATAGTGTAGTATTATATAGTATAGTGTAGTATCATATAACATAGTATAGTATCATATAGTATAGTATAGTGTTGTATCATATTGTATAGTATAATATAGTATAGTGTAGTATCATATAGTATAGTATCATATAGTATAGTATAGTACCATATAGTATAATATAGTGTTGTATCATATTGTATAGTATTTTATAGTATAGTATCATATAGTATAGTGTTGCATCACATAGTATGGTGTTGTATCACATAGTATAGCATCATATAGTATAGTATAGTGTAGTATCATATAGTATAGTATCATATAGTATAGTATAGTATCATATAGTATAGTGTTGTATAGTGTAGTCTTACCTGTGCGATTCTGCATTTCAGCTCAGCTCTCTCCAGTTCCCAGGCACATCTGTCCTTAGTGTACTGCAGCTGTAGCTCGCACCTCTTCGACTCCTCTCTCTTCACCTCTAGCTGCACCTCCTCCACTACAGTCTTCAGATCCAACAAAATCCTTCTGTTCTCCCCGCCCTGAGAATCAACACAGCAAAACAGAGTTAGCTGTAGTTGGTGACCCACAATACATACATTCAGAAACAAAAAAAACAAAATCGTAGTGCAACAAGTAGTGAACCAGATGTATCATCTAAAACTTAGAATAAAATATCTCCCTGTGCTGAAGTGTGAAATTATTTCAATTAGGCCTACTTGTATCTCAGCAACTTGTCTTAAAAGTATCTCCTTCTCTCGTATCCATTCTTCCTTGTCCTGTCCGTGGCGTTTCTTAAAGTGTTCAAACTTATTTTTCAGGCGGGAGTGATGAGTCCCTGGATCTTGCGCCCGAACTTGTCCCCGAGGAAGCTCCGGTGATGTTCCGACCGTTCCAGGATGAGACTGTTCGTAGAACTGAGTGACTGTTGGCGGGGACGAGAACGTCCTGAACGGGCTGCGACTCTTCCCTCTGTCCCTCTCTCTTTCTCTTTCCAGAAGCGAGCAGGGAACGAATTCCCAGTCCTGCGCTGGCACGTACCCGCCGCCGCAGCCGCCGCCTCCTCCACTACGCAAATCTGACCCATTTCCGAACGCAGCATTCCACATTTCTCAACGTGCAGAGACAAACAAACACAAACTGATGACAGCCTTCGGTTGACCGGTGCCTTCGGTTGTAGTTGCAGCAGCAGCAGCATAATTATCCGAAGCCGGCGATTTCCCCGGCGGTGTCCGTGTCTCTCAACGCTGAACCAGCAGCAGTTCCAGCCGATGCAGCGATGTGCGTATTTGTCCCTTCCATGTCACCGCGCTGCGCCAAGGTCAACAATCGGTCATTATGCTGTGGAACTCTACTGATGCTATCTGGATTTATTATCCAAACTTATGTAGGTTGTTCATTATTCCTACATTGAAAAGTATAGTAAAAGGCTACGGCTTTCGCCTAGGCTACCGCCCTGTACAGTGCACCGTGTGGGTGAAGAACACCCAGTAGGTTGTTGTTACGTGGACAGGACGAGTACCCAATAATACACATAGCCCACTGATGTAAGAGCTGAGGACTATTTTTACACCCTGTAACCACGCATATCCTTTTACTCAATAACCCCACTGTGTGCCGTAGACTACTAAGTAACGGAACCGGGAGTAGGTCGCGCGGGAAGCCACCCGGTTGAAGAGGTATTAATCACGTCTGTTTACTACCGGGACCACTGTGTCGCGTGCTCTAAATAAGTTGTGACTGCGGAATGTGACTCAAGTGGTAGACTAAGGCTATCCAAACGGGTTGTGACCGGGACCATAGCGATAAATGTGTTCAGCTCGCTGGTTATAGCCTAATAACCTAACGGTTGTTTATTGGCTTCACACGCAGAATCAGAAGCCAAATGTTGCACAGCCTGTCAATGCGCGCGCGCACACACACAGACACACACACACACACACACACACAGTAGCCAAGCCAAACACTGGAACCACGTTTCTGCATTCGCAGTTAGTTTGCATCCTATTTTAATAGAAGGCTGTGCTCCGTTATTTCACAAGACCCTTCATTGCCTTCAGATCTCTGAATAGATTCGGGACATCTGAAAACATCTTACCTGTTATGCAATGTCCAGCTGTGTAATATCTTATTAAAGATCTCCAAAAACACCAAAATAAGCTATCCAGAAAAACTGGTCTTTCTGGTCAATTGTTAATGAAAATCAGAGTGGTCCCTAAATCCAACGGAAATAACCGTCTTGGTCAGAGCTCTCTATATCTTTTCCTGATGCCTTTTTTGCATTGGCCAACTCGACCAGACGAGCCACGAAAGCCCCGCGTACTTCTCCCTCACAGCTGGTCTTAATACCGTTTATGACGTCATATCCCCACCGCCGGATGAGAATCGCCGTGTGTTCCCGCCCCGCCCCCCCCCCCCCCCCCCCCCCCCCCCTCTCAGTGGCCAGTATAATTTACGGGATAAACAATTCCATATCCAGCACAAATCAAATGTTATTGGTCATGCGCACATATTTTATCAGATGTTATCGCAGTTGTAGCGAAATGCGTATGTTTTCTAGGTCCAACAGTGCGGTAACACCTAACAAAAACACAGCAATACACCCCAAACATATCAGAACGAGCAGTGGCATGTATGTTCCGTATATGATGGTGTGTATATACACATTATGACAGTATAGGAATAGAAAAGGAGTGTTCAGCAGTAGTTATATAGGAGGAGCCTTGACTAGAATACAATATATATATATATATATGTAGCAGTATAACTTTAGACCGTCCCCTCGCCCATACCCTGGCGCAAACCAGGGACCCTCTGCACACATCAACAACAATCACCCACGAAGCATGGTACCCATCGCTCCACAAAAGTGACGTCACCGATTGAAACGCTATTTAGCGCGCACCACCGCTAACTAAGCTAGCCGTTTCACATCCGTTATATACATGTATATAATATATACATGTATATATATATATATATATGTATGAAGTGGGTAAAACAGTATATAAACATTATTAAAGTGACCAATGTTCAATGACTATGTACATTGAGCAGCATTTACTGGTTTTCATGTAGTTTATTTAGCAAAAGTTTATTACTTACTTATTTAAAACTCTGCATTGTTGGTTAAGGACTCATAAGTAAGTATTTCACAGTACTCCAGGCTCTGTTGATGGATTAGGTGTCCCTAACACTGCTCTACTCCAGGTTAATGCTCTGTTGATGGATTAGGTGTCCCTAACACTGTTATACTCCAGGCTCTGTCGATGGATTAGGTGTCCCTAACACTGCTCTACTCCAGGTTAATGCTCTGTTGATGGATTAGGTGTCCCTAACACTGATATAATCCAGGCTCTGTCGATGGATTAGGTGTCCCTAACACTGCTCTACTCCAGGTTAATGCTCTGTTGATGGATTAGGTGTCCCTAACACTGCTCTACTCCAGGCTCTGTTGATGGATTAGGTGTCCCTAACACTGTTATACTCCAGGCTCTGTTGATGGATTAGGTGTCCCTAACACTGTTATACTCCAGGCTCTGTTGATGGATTAGGTGTCCCTAACACTGTTATACTCCAGGCTCTGTTGATGGATTAGGTGTCCCTAACACTGTTATACTCCAGGTTAATGCTCTGTTGATGGATTAGGTGTCCCTAACACTGCTCTACTCCAGGCTCTGTTGATGGATTAGGTGTCCCTAACACTGTTATACTCCAGGCTCTGTTGATGGATTAGGTGTCCCTAACACTGCTCTACTCCAGGTTAATGCTCTGTTGATGGATTAGGTGTCCCTAACACTGCTCTACTCCAGGCTCTGTTGATGGATTAGGTGTCCCTAACACTGTTATACTCCAGGCTCTGTTGATGGATTAGGTGTCCCTAACACTGCTCTACTCCAGGTTAATGCTCTGTTGATGGATTAGGTGTCCCTAACACTGCTATACTGTACATGCATGGACACTATACATAGGTAGGTACTGTGTGGGTTTACAGACTGGGACTCCTATTCACCCACAGCACACGGTTGTTCCTTCCTGCCTTTTGCATCAGAGTTCTGGGGGACCTCTGAAATAAGGTTAGATGAGAGACCATTCACTGTTAACCTTGTCTACTCACCTAATAATATACGGTGTCTCAGCCCCAGAGGTGTGTGGTCTCCTCCAGTGTCTCAGCCCCAGAGGTGTGTGGTCTTCTCCAGTGTCTCAGCCCCAGAGGTGTGTGGTCTTCTCCAGTGTCTCAGCCCCAGAGGCGTGTTGTCTTCTCCAGTGTCTCAGCCCCAGAGGTGTGTGGTCTCCTCCAGTGTCTCAGCCCCAGAGGTGTGTTATCTTCTCCAGTGTCTCAGCCCCAGAGGCGTGTGGTCTTCTCCAGTGTCTCAGCCCCAGAGGTGTGTGGTCTTCTCCAGTGTCTCAGCCCCAGAGGTGTGTGGTGTCTTCTCCAGTGTCTCAGCCCCAGAGGTGTGGTGTCTCCTACAGTGTCTCAGCCCCAGAGGTGTGTGGTCTTCTCCAGTGTCTCAGCCCCAGAGGTGTGTGGTCTTCTCCAGACTCTCAGCTCCAGAGGTGTGTGGTCTTCTCCAGTGTCTCAGCCCCAGAGGTGTGGTGTCTCCTCCAGTGTCTCAGCCCCAGAGGTGTGTGGTCTCTTCCAGTGTCTCAGCCCCAGAGGTGTGTGGTCTTCTCCAGTGTCTCAGCCCCAGAGGTGTGTGGTCTCCTCCAGTGTCTCAGCCCCAGAGGTGTGTGGTCTTCTCCAGTGTCTCAGCCCCAGAGGTGTGTGGTCTTCAGTGTCTCAGCCCCAGAGGTGTGGTGTCTTCTCCAGTGTCTCAGCCCCAGAGGTGTGTGGTCTTCTCCAGTGTCTCAGCCCCAGAGGCGTGTTGTCTTCTTCAGGCTCTCAACCCCAGAGGTGTGTGGTCTCCTCCAGTGTCTCAGCCCCAGAGGTGTGTGGTCTTCTCCAGTGTCTCAGCCCCAGAGGTGTGTGGTCTTCTCCAGTGTCTCAGCCCCAGAGGTGTGTGGTCTCCTCCAGTGTCTCAGCCCCAGAGGTGTGTGGTCTTCTACAGTGTCTCAGCCCCAGAGGTGTGTTGTCTTCTACAGTGTCTCAGCCCCAGAGGTGTGTGGTCTCCTCCAGTGTCTCAGCCCCAGAGGTGTGTGGTCTTCTCCAGTGTCTCAGCCCCAGAGGTGTGTGGTCTCCTCCAGACTCTCAGCCCCAGAGGTGTGTTGTCTTCTACAGTGTGTCAGTCCCAGAGGTGTGTTGTCTTCTCCAGTGTCTCAGCCCCAGAGGTGTGTTGTCTTCTTCAGGCTCTCAGCCCCAGAGGTGTGTTGTCTTCTCCAGTGTCTCAGCCCCAGAAGTGTGTGGTTTCCTCCAGTGTCTCAGCCCCAGATGTGTGTGGTCTTCTCCAGTGTCTCAGCCCCAGAGGTGTGTGGTCTCCTCCAGTGTCTCAGCCCCAGAGGTGTGTGGTCTCCTCCAGTGTCTCAGCCCCAGAGGTGTGTGGTCTCCTCCAGTGTCTCAGCCCCAGAGGTGTGTGGTCTCCTCCAGTGTCTCAGCCCCAGAGGTGTGTGGTCTCCTCCAGTGTCTCAGCCCCAGAGGTGTGTGGTCTTCTCCAGTGTCTCAGCCCCAGAGGTGTGTGGTCTCCTCCAGTGTCTCAGCCCCAGAGGTGTGTGGTCTCCTCCAGTGTCTCAGCCCCAGAGGTGTGTGGTCTCCTCCAGTGTCTCAGCCCCAGAGGTGTGTGGTCTCCTCCAGTGTCTCAGCCCCAGAGGTGTGTGGTCTTCTACAGTGTCTCAGCCCCAGAGGTGTGTTGTCTTCTACAGTGTCTCAGCCCCAGAGGTGTGTGGTCTCCTCCAGTGTCTCAGCCCCAGAGGTGTGTGGTCTTCTCCAGTGTCTCAGCCCCAGAGGTGTGTGGTCTCCTCCAGACTCTCAGCCCCAGAGGTGTGTTGTCTTCTACAGTGTGTCAGTCCCAGAGGTGTGTTGTCTTCTCCAGTGTCTCAGCCCCAGAGGTGTGTTGTCTTCTTCAGGCTCTCAGCCCCAGAGGTGTGTTGTCTTCTCCAGTGTCTCAGCCCCAGAAGTGTGTGGTCTCCTCCAGTGTCTCAGCCCCAGATGTGTGTGGTCTTCTCCAGTGTCTCAGCCCCAGAGGTGTGTGGTCTCCTCCAGTGTCTCAGCCCCAGAGGTGTGTGGTCTCCTCCAGTGTCTCAGCCCCAGAGGTGTGTGGTCTCCTCCAGTGTCTCAGCCCCAGAGGTGTGTGGTCTCCTCCAGTGTCTCAGCCCCAGAGGTGTGTGGTCTCCTCCAGTGTCTCAGCCCCAGAGGTGTGTGGTCTTCTCCAGTGTCTCAGCCCCAGAGGTGTGTTGTCTTCTCCAGTGTCTCAGCCCCAGAGGTGTGTGGTCTTCTACAGTGTCTCAGTCCCAGAGGTGTGTGGTCTTCTCCAGTGTCTCAGCCCCAGAGGTGTGTGGTCTCCTCCAGTGTGTGTTGAAAGCTTGTAAATAGTAACTGCTGAAACGTGGAATAGTGTCCCGTATCACTTGTGACCTTAGATGGGAATATTCCAAAATAAAAATAAAATAAATAAATAAAAATATGACTAAACAAATATATGTGTCTATGTCAAAGTGAGACGGACGTTACAGGACGAAGAAGAGAGTGAAGAGGAAGACGAGTTTGAAGATGGTGGTGTAGGAGAGTGAAGAGAACAGGACGAGGATGAGGATGAGCAGAATGATGGGTTGAAACATCTAGGTGGGATTAATAAGGACGGCAAAGGAGGACGAGTCAGGAAAACAGAATGGTAGAAAGACAGGAAGAGAGAACAGATTAAAAGCAGGTTAAACAATACTGACATTCACACCAAATAGAGGCCTGTCCTACAGTAGATGTAATACTGACATTCAGACCAAATAGAGGCCTGTCCTACAGTAGATACTGACATTCACACCAAATAGAGGCCTGTCCCACAGTAGATGTAATACTGACATTCAGACCAAATAGAGGCCTGTCCTACAGTATATGTAATACTGACATTCAGACCAAATAGAGGCCTGTCTTACAGTAGATGTAATACTGACATTCCGACCAAATAGAGGCCTGTCCCACAGTAGATGTAATACTGACATTCACACCAAATAGAGGCCTGTCCTACAGTAGATGTAATACTGACATTCAGACCAAATAGAGGCCTGTCCTACAGTAGATGTAATACTGACATTCAGACCAAATAGAGGCCTGTCCTACAGTAGATACTGACATGTCCACAATGCATACTAAACAATGGAACTATTACCGGCCAACGGAAACCCTGGTGTGCTTCTAACTCTGTTCAACTTACAGACAGTGGTTCCTCCTCCTCTTTGTCCTCTGGCTTGGGAACATCCAGTCTGTCTATAAAACCCTGCAGCTCCTTCCTGAAGGCCTTCATCTGAGCGGTGATCCTGTACAACAACTCGTGCTCCCGGACGGTGCTCCCTTCCTCCTCGTAAAGCTCCCCGTTGGAGACCATATAGACCCGGGCCTCGGCCATGATGGTGCCGGTGTCTGCTATCAGCCTGTCGACGGTCCGGCCCAGCCGCTCTGCTTCTATACGGATGTCTACCATCTGCTGCCGGTCCTTCAGGCTGCGGGGGAGGAAACGGCCCTCGGGGGAGTAGAGGGTGCGGGTTGGGGTCAGGCACCGGATGTTACGCACCTGGATTGGTAGGGAGACGGGATAACCTTAGCGTGTATTTAATACACAAAGCATTATGGGTCACTGTGGCGGTACACGACGCTGTATCACCTCGTCCGAGTCGCTCTCCCCTCCGATGGGGCCTTCTCGTTTACGGTGGGGTGGGAAGCGCGATGAGGTGGAGGCGTCATCTCCTCCGTCACTCTCTGCGTCACTTTCCCGGGGGCTGGCCCTGATGCCCAGGTGTGACGCCAGGTCGTAGCGCTGCATGTTGGACAGCAGGACCCGGTTCTCGTACTGCATCTGCATCACCTGTAGAGGTAAGGAGACAGAATAGCATTATGTTAGCGTCAGAGATGATTAGAATTATGTTAGCAACAGAGAGGATTAGCATTATGTTAGCATCAGAGATGATTAGCATTATGTTAGCATCAGAGATGATTAGCATTATGTTAGCGTCAGAGATGGATAGCATTATGTTAGCTTCAGAGATGGATAGCTTTATGTTAGCTTCAGAGATGGATAGCATTATGTTAGCGTCAGAGATGGATAGCATTATGTTAGCGTCAGAGATGGATAGCTTTATGTTAGCGTCAGAGATGGATAGCATTATGTTAGCGTCAGAGATGGATAGCATTATGTAAGCGTCAGAGACAGGATAGCATTATGTTAGCTTCAGAGATGGAAACCATTATGTTAGTGTCAGAGATTATTAGCATTATGTTAGCATCAGAGATGGATAGCATTATGTTAGCGTCAGAGATGGATAGCATTATGTTAGCATCAACTGTCAGCTTCATTTCATGTCAATCAATTCAGGAAAGTCAACTGAAATTCCACTTCCAATGTGTTCTCACAGAGAAGCATGGAGGGAAATTGGAATTCCAGGTAATGACATGAATGGAAGAAATTAAAATGGAAGTGACCGCTAGAAACCCCCACAGAGCATCGTGGGTAGTGTAGTCCATCACGCTGCCTCACCTTGCCACTCAGCTCGTTGATCTGCAGCCTGGCAGCCTTTAGCTCCTCCTGCAGGACCTCCACCTTGGCCCGGTCTGCAGCCGCCCCGGCGCCACCTCCTCCACCCCCGGCGCCGTGCCTGGAGCCCTCCTTGTACTTCAGCTTGTTCAGCTCCCCCGTCACCTAAAAGACAGATTTAGTAGTGGGGGGGGGGGGGGGGGGGGGGGGGGGGGAGTTCTGCCCTCAACTACGCTGAGTAAAACTACCTTAGCTTAAATCAGGCCTTCTCCTAGGAGATACATGGTAAACCTTATGAGACCAGGTGTCCTTCCCATAGGAGATACATGGTAAACCTTATGAGACCAGGTGTCCTTCCCCTAGGAGATACATGGTAAACCTTATGAGACCAGGTGTCCTTCCTCTAGGAGGTACATGGTAAACCTTATGAGACCAGGTGTCCTTCCCCCAGGAGATACATGGTAAACATTATGAGACCAGGTGTCCTTCCTCTAGGATATACATGGTAAACCTTATGAGACCAGGTGTCCTTCCCATAGGAGGTACATGGTAAACCTTATGAGACCAGGTGTCCTTCCTCTAGGAGATACATGGTAAACATTATGAGACCAGGTGTCCTTCCCCTAGGAGATACATGGTAAACCTTATGAGACCAGGTGTCCTTCCCCTAGGAGGTACATGGTAAACCTTATGAGACCAGGGGTCCTTCCCCCAGGAGATACATGATAAACATTATGAGACCAGGTGTCCTTCCCCTAGGAGATACATGGTAAACCTTATGAGACCAGGTGTCCTTCCCCTAGGAGGTACATGGTAAACCTTATGAGACCAGGGGTCCTTCCCCCAGGAGATACATGATAAACATTATGAGACCAGGTGTCCTTCCTCTAGGAGGTACATGGTAAACCTTATGAGACCAGGTGTCCTTCCCCTAGGAGATACATGGTAAACCTTATGAGACCAGGTGTCCTTCCTCTAGGAGATACATGGTAAACCTTATGAGACCAGGTGTCCTTCCCCCAGGAGATACATGGTAAACCTTATGAGACCAGGTGTCCTTCCCCCAAGAGGTACATGGTAAACCTTATGATACCAGGTGTCCTTCCCCCAAGAGGTACATGGTAAACCTTATGAGACCAGGTGTCCTTCCCCCAAGAGGTACATGGTAAACCTTATGAGACCAGGTGTCCTTCCCCCAAGAGGTACATGGTAAACCTTATGAGACCAGGTGTCCTTCCCCTAGGAGATGCATGGTAAACCTTATGAGACCAGGTGTCCTTCCTCTAGGAGGTACATGGTAAACCTTATGAGACCAGGTGTCCTTCCCCCAGGAGATACATGATAAACATTACGAGACCAGGTGTCCTTCCCCTAGGAGATACATGGTAAACCTTATGAGACCAGGTGTCCTTCCCCTAGGAGGTACATGGTAAACCTTATGAGACCAGGGGTCCTTCCCCCAGGAGATACATGATAAACATTATGAGACCAGGTGTCCTTCCTCTAGGAGGTACATGGTAAACCTTATGAGACCAGGTGTCCTTCCCCTAGGAGATACATGGTAAACCTTATGAGACCAGGTGTCCTTCCTCTAGGAGATACATGGTAAACCTTATGAGACCAGGTGTCCTTCCCCCAGGAGGTACATGGTAAACCTTATGAGACCAGGTGTCCTTCCCCCAAGAGGTACATGGTAAACCTTATGAGACCAGGTGTCCTTCCCCCAAGAGGTACATGGTAAACCTTATGAGACCAGGTGTCCTTCCCCCAAGAGGTACATGGTAAACCTTATGAGACCAGGTGTCCTTCCCCCAAGAGGTACATGGTAAACCTTACGAGACCAGGTGTCCTTCCCCCAAGAGGTACATGGTAAACCTTATGAGACCAGGTGTCCTTCCCCCAAGAGGTACATGGTAAACCTTATGAGACCAGGTGTCCTTCCTCTAGGAGGTACATGGTAAACCTTATGAGACCAGGTGTCCTTCCCCCAGGAGGTACATGGTAAACCTTATGAGACCAGGTGTCCTTCCCCCAGGAGATACATGGTAAACCTTATGAGACCAGGTGTCCTTCCCCCAGGAGGTACATGGTAAACCTTATGAGACCAGGTGTCCTTCCCCCAGGAGGTACATGGTAAACCTTATGAGACCAGGTGTCCTTCCCCCAGGAGGTACATGGTAAACCTTATGAGACCAGGTGTCCTTCCCCCAGGAGATACATGGTAAACATTATGAGACCAGGTGTCCTTCCCCCAGGAGATACATGGTAAACATTATGAGACCAGGTGTCCTTCCCCCAGGAGATACATGGTAAACCTTATGAGACCAGGTGTCCTTCCCCCAGGAGATACATGGTAAACCTTATGAGTGGCCATTTGACCTGACGATACGTTGCTACGAGGGGGTGTTGAGAGAGAGAGCTAAATGTGATCAGTAACGACAAATACTCTACTATATGACTCACACGTAGAATGTAAACACCTGCTTTCCAAATGGCACCCTAATTCCCTATATAGCACACTAGTTTCAACCAAAGCCCTTTGGTCCCGGATCTAAAGTAGTGCACTATATAGGGAATAGGGTGCAATTTGGGACTAACACTGTTGTTCTCCTCTACATCCTGCAGTAGTAAGTAGTGCACTATATAGGGAATAGGGTGCCATTTGGGAGCCACCTTGTTGTTGTCCTCCTCTGCGTCCTGTAGGTTCCTCCTAAGTAGCTCTGCCTCGTCCTCCACCAGCTGTAGCTGCTGTCTCAGCTCCCTGAGTTCCTCTCCCTGCTCCCTGCTGCAGCCATGCTCAGCCGAGCCTCCTGCCACCTCATCCCTGGCAATGCATCAATCAACACGTAAATCAATCAATACATCAATCAATCAATACATCAATCAACACATCAATCAATACATCAATCAATCAATACATAAATCAATACATACATCAATCAATACAGAAATCAATACAGCAATCAATCAATACATCAATCAACACATCAATCAATAAATATATCAATACATCAATCAATCAACACATCAATCAATACATCAATCAATCAACACATCAATCAACACATCAATCAATACATCAATCAATCAACACATCAATCAATACATACATCAATCAACACATCAATCAACACATCAATCAATACATCAATCAATACATAAATCAATACATCAATCAATGCATCAATAAACACGTCAATCAACACATCAATCAATCAATACATCAATCAACACATCAATCAATCAACACATCAATCAATACATCAATCAATACATCAATCAACACATCAATCAATACATCAATCAATCAATACATAAATCAATACATACATCAATCAATACAGAAATCAATACAGCAATCAATCAATACATCAATCAACACATCAATCAATAAATATATCAATACATCAATCAATCAACACATCAATCAACACATCAATCAATACATCAATCAATCAACACATCAATCAACACATCAATCAATACATCAATCAATCAACACATCAATCAATCAACACATCAATCAATACATCAATCAACACATCAATCAATACATCAATCAATCAACACATCAATCAATACATCAATCAATACATCAATCAATACATCAATCAATCAACACATCAATCAATACATCAATCAATCAACACATCAATCAATACATCAATCAATCAACACATCAATCAATACATCGATCAATCAACACATCAATCAATACATCAATCAATACATCAATCAATCAACACATCAATCAATAAATATATCAATCAATACATCAATCAATACATCAATCAACACATCAATCAATACATCAATCAATACATCAATCAATACATCAATCAATCAACACATCAATCAATACATTAATCAATACATCAATCAACCAATAAATCAATCAATTCATCAATCACTCAATACATCAATAAATACATTGATCAATCAATACATAAATCTATGCATCAATCAATCAAATGTATCTTGTTTATTTACAAAGACATGGAGATCTGAGAGGATTTGATTGGTATAAGCAAGATGGTGAAACTTCTATCTAGCCTATCAGAGAGCAGGGTGGAGCTACTACCATATTGCTGACACCTGTCAAATCCTCTCAGTGCATCAAGTCTATAGGGTTTAGGGTTTAGGGGTCCATTGGGCCTACCTGTCTCTCATGTCCTCCAGTTCAGCCTTCAGTCCTCTATTCTCCACCTCCAGCTCTACGATCTTCCTCCCCAGGATGTTGGCTTCCTCCTCCACCAGTCTCAGTCTCAGTTTCAGCTCTGACTCCCGGGTGGTGGCTGGTCCTCCAGCCTCTCCCTTGGGCCCAGGGCTGTCCACATCCCCGTAGAAAGAGCGGTACTTCTGCAGCTCGTGTTCCAGCCGGTCCTTCTCCTTGTCAATTTTAGCCATTTTTTTCCTCATTAAAACGGCTTCCTCCTTGATGAAGGCTAGCTGGCATTTCAGATCTTCGTTGTCCTCCTGAGGAGAGAAGAAGAATGAAGAAGATATGTTTTGGTCTTGTCTCTCATCATTATAGTTTGACGAATAACGATGATGCCGTACCTCTATTGGAGTCTGTGGAATCCTTTTCTCCTTCTGAACATCCCTGCCTCCTCTCCTCTTCAGTGACAGCTGCAGAGGATAAAGATTACATCACACCAACAGCCCACCTGTTACCTGTTGTACGTGACTGGTGGAATCTGTTGTGGACAGTTCAATGTGCTTTACAGACCTACTGTCGATCATTAAAACACAACTCTCAGAACCTCTTAACTAACAAGCTTGTGATGAGTAACCAGGACCCTGTGTTAACTCCCTGAGCTATAACGTCTTCGGCTTTAGCTCGGCAGGCTAACACAGTGTTGTGGCACACAGGAGACCTGGGTTTGAACACAGACGGTCACATGACACTGCAGAACCTTACCCTTCTTGACAGCATCACCCCCTTCTCCAGCTGGTTGTGCAGGGCCTGTTCGGTCACTTCCACCTAACCCTAACCCTAACCCACCACCCAAACCCTCCCCTGTCTACCCCTAACCCCCCCCCCCCCCCCCCCCCACGTCCACCTCACCCTTTCCCTCCCCCTCATCACCTCCTTGGCCTTCTCCAGTTGGTTTTGCAGGGCCTGTTTGGTCACCTCCACCTCTATCAGCTTTTGCCTTAGTTTCTCGTTCTCCTCCTCCGTCTTCGTCCTTTTCTCCTCCACATTCTCCAACTCATGATGCAGACGCACTGACACATCCTTCGCTACCTAGGGGGGGGGGGGTGATAGGGAGGGGCAGAGAGACAGGGAGGGAGAGGGAGAGAGACAGGGAGGTAGAGGCAGAGAGACAGGGAGGGAGAGGGAGAGAGACAGGGAGGGAGGGGAAGCGACACAGGGAGGGAGGGGGAGAGAGACAGGGAGGGAGGGGCAGAGATACAGGGAGGGAGGGGCAGAGAGACAGGGAGGGAGAGGGAAGGGGAGAGGGAGAAAGACAGGGAGGGAGAGGGAGAGGGAGAGAGACAGGGAGAGAGATGGGCCATGGTCTATTAGTATACATGGTCTATTAGTATACATCACATATGTCAGAGTCAAGGCCCGCGGGCCACATCCGGCCCGCAAGAAGGTTTTTTACGGCCCCTGGGATGATCTTGATTTATTATTAGAACCGGCCCGCAGCAAGCCGGCAGCCCGCAGATCTTTTACACGCACCAATACTACATTTCCCACAATGCAAAGGTGACGCACCGAGCAGTAGGCTGCTTCATTTCAATATTTATTGGCACAGCAGTCGTCAGCATCACAGTAAAATTAACTTTCAGATACCCATCAAAAATGGCAAAACGGAAGGTGGATACTGAGAACCGGGGGTTTCAAACAAGGTGGGAGTCGGAGTATATGTTCACGAAGGTAGCTGGAAAACCTGTGTGTCTTCTGTGTGGAGAAAGTGTGGCGGTACTGAAAGAGTATAATCTGAGACGACATTATGAAACGAAACACGCGGACAAAAACAAGAATATGGACATGGAACAAAGGCTACAAAAGGCAGAGGAATTAAAACGAGGCCTCAAATCTCGACAGGCTCTGTTCAAAAAAGCCAAATCACAAGGCCAGGCTGCTGTCAAGGCCAGTTTTATTTTGGCAGAAGAGATCGCTAAATCAGCCCGGCCATTTACGGAGGGGGATTTCATCAAAAACTGCATGATTAAAGTTTGTGACGAAGTTTGCCCAGAAAAAAGGCAACTCTTTTTAAATGTGAGTCTGAGCAGAAACACCATTGCCGAGAGAGTAGACCAGTTGTCCATCAATCTAAAAGAGCAGCTTGTGAAAAAGGGAAAAGATTTTATTGCATATTCCTTGGCTGTGGATGAGAGCACCGACATTTCTGACATTGCCCAGTTGTCAATTTTCATCCGCGGAGTGGACTCCAACCTAAGCGTGACAGAGGAGTTTTTGGCTTTACGTCCTATGCATGGCACAACTACGGGGCATGATTTGTATGAAGAGGTGTCAAGATGTGTAAATGAGATGGAGCTGCCTTGGGAAAAACTCGTGGGTTTGACAACCGACGGAGCACCTGCGATGTGTGGACACAGGAGCGGACTGGTGGCGAAGATACGGGAAAAGATGCAAGAGGAAAACGCGACAGGTGAGCTGACAGCTTATCATTGTATCATACACCAGGAAGCGTTGTGCGGTAAAGCCTTGAAAATGGAGCATGTAATGAGCATCATCACGCGCACAGTTAACTTTATCAGAGCCAAAGGTTTGAATCACCGCCAGTTCAAGGCATTTCTGACGGAGTTAGAAACGGAGCATGGTGATTTGCCTTATCACACAGAGGTGCGATGGCTAAGCCAGGGAAAGGTGCTTCAAAGATGTTTCGAGCTTCGTGAGGAGATTTGTCTGTTCTTGGACAGCAAAGGGAAAGACACAACACAACTCCGAGACGAAATGTTTCTGTGTGAAATGGCTTTTCTGTGTGACATTACGAGTCATCTGAATGCAATAAACTTGCAGCTGCAGGGTCGGGATCGTGTCATCTCTGATATGTACAGTACAGTGAAGGCATTTAAAACCAAACTGACTCTGTGGGAGACGCAGATGCGGAAAGAAAATTTGAGCCACTTTCCCAGCTGCCAGACCATGAAAGAGAAGCTCTCTACCAGTGCGTTCCCGAGCACACAGTTGGCTGATAAAATAGGTATGCTTGCCGCTGACTTTCGACGCCGATTTGCTGACTTTGAAGCACAAAAAAGCAGGTTGGAACTGCTCGGTAACCCATTTGCTGTTGACGTGGAAAGCTCACCACCAAACCTCCAAATGGAGTTGATTGACCTCCAATGCAATGATGCACTGAGGGCAAAATATGCGGCAGTGGGTGCTGCGGAGTTCGCCCGTTTCCTCCCCGGCACAATGCCCCAGCTGCGCATCCAGGCTGCTCAAACGTTGTCTATGTTTGGCAGCACATACCTGTGTGAACAACTGTTTTCTTTGATGAACCTGAACAAAACATCACACAGAAGTCGACTTACTGCTGAACACCTCCACTCAATTCTGAGGATTTCTTCAGCTCAGAGCCTTACCCCGAACATTGATGAACTTGTGGAAAAGATGGGACACCACCAAGTATCACCCTCAACCTCAAACAAGTGAACATTACTGTGCAATCACATATTTAGAGTTTTTACTCAGTTCAAGTTTAAAAGTTAAAATTTAATATTTGTTTTCACTGCATGTTACTTCTCCTTAAACAAAGTGTTGTTTTTGATTAATAGATTTTTGCACTTTATTTTTTTGTATTTCAATCCAATTATATTTTAAAAATATTTCAGTTGAGTGGATGATAGAAAATTGCTATTATTGTTTTTTCTTTGAAGTAAATTTAGCCCACTTTTGCTAAAATAGAAAATATAGTCTACTGATGGTGCCTTGAATACCGGTTTCTTTCATTTAATGTTCATGTTATGGGGATATTTATATAAAGGAAATTTGTCTTTTGTGTCTGTTGAAAATTAAAGATTACTGACAGAGCCATAAGAAAATATTGCTTTATTTATCTGATCATATTGTAATATATTTGTTAGGTTTTCAGTAGGTTCAATTAGGTTCACTAGACTATATGCGTCATTTAAAAATTTTTCAATGAACATTCGAACAGTCCGGCCCTCGTCTTGTAGCTGATTTTTTTATTTGGCCCTCCGTCCATTTGACTTTGACACCCCTGGTATACATGGTCTATTAGTATACATGGTCTATTAGTATACATGGTCTATTAGTATACTATTAGTGTACAGTCCATTCTGAAAGTATTCTGACCACTTGACTTTTTCCACATTTTGTTACGTTACAGCCTTGTTCTAAAACTGATTAAAACATTTTTTTTACCCTCACCAATCTACACACAATACCCCATAATGACATCATAATACCCCATAGTGACATCACAATACCCCATTATGACAAAGCAAAAACAAGTTTTTAATAACCCAGAATTATCACATTTACATAAGTATTCAGACCATTTACTCAGTTCTTTGTTGAAGCACCTTTGGCAACGATTACAGCCTTGCTCCCCAAATACAGGTGTGCCAAGAAGACCTTGGGTATGACGCTACAAGCTTGGCACACCTGTATTTGGGGAGTTTCTCCCATTCTTCTCTGCCGATAGGGTTGGATGGGGAGCGTCGCTGCACAGCTATTTTCAGGTCTCTCCAGAGATATTCAATCGGGTTCAAGTCTGGGCTCTGGCTGGGCCACTCAAGGACATTCAGAGACTTGTCCCGAAGCCACTCCTGCATTGTCTTGGCTGTATGCTTAGGGTCGTTGTCCTGTTGGAAGGTGAACCTTCACCCCAGTCTGAGGTCCTGAGTGCTCTGGAGCAGGTTTTCATCAAGGATCTCTCTGTACTTTGCTCCGTTCTTCTTTCCCTCGATCCTGACTAGTCTCCGAGTTCCTGCGACTGAAAAACATCCCCACAGCATGATGCTGCCACCACCATGCTTCTCCGTAGGGATGGTGCCAGGTTTCCTCCAGACGTGACACTTGGCATTCAGGCCAAGGAGTTCAATCTTAGTTTCGTCAGACCAGAGAATCTTTTTTCTCATGGTCTGAGAGTCCTTTAGGTACCTTTTGGCAATTTCTCTAAGCGGGCTGTCGTGTGCCTTTTACTGAGGAGTGGCTTCCGTCTGGCCTCTCTACCATAAAGGCCTGATTGGTGGAGTGCTGAAGAGATGATTGTCCTTCTTGATGGTCCTCCCATCTCCACAGAGGAACTCTGGAGCTCTGTCAGACTGACCATCAGTTTCTTGTTCACTTCCCTGACCAAGGCCCTTCTCCCCCTATTGCTCAGTTTGGCTGGGCGGCCAGCTCTAGGAAGAGTCTTTGTGGCTCTAAATTTCTTCCATTTAAGAATGATGGAGGCCACTGTGTTCTTGGAGACCTTCAATGGTGCAGAAATGTTTAGGTACCCTTCCCCAAGATCTGTGTCTCAACCCAATCTTGTCTCGGAGCTATATAGACAATTCCTTCGACCTCATAGCTTGGTTTTTGCTCTGACATGCACTGTCAACTGTGGGACCTTATATAGACAGGTGTGTGCCTATCCAAATGATGTCCAATCAATTGAATTTACCACAGGTGGACTCCAATCAAGTTGTAGAAACATCTCAAGGATGATCAATGGAAACAGGATGCACCTGAGCTCAATTTCGAGTCTTACAGGAAAGGGTCTGAATACTTGTGCCTGTCGTGTGCCTTTTACTGAGGAGTGGCTTCCGTCTGGCCTCTCTACCATAAAGGCCTGATTGGTGGAGTGCTGAAGAGATGATTGTCCTTCTTGATGGTCCTCCCATCTCCACAGAGGAACTCTGGAGCTCTGTCAGACTGACCATCAGTTTCTTGTTCACTTCCCTGACCAAGGCCCTTCTCCCCCTATTGCTCAGTTTGGCTGGGCGGCCAGCTCTAGGAAGAGTCTTTGTGGCTCTAAATTTCTTCCATTTAAGAATGATGGAGGCCACTGTGTTCTTGGAGACCTTCAATGGTGCAGAAATGTTTAGGTACCCTTCCCCAAGATCTGAATACTTGTGGCTGTCGTGTGCCTTTTACTGAGGAGTGGCTTCCGTCTGGCCTCTCTACCATAAAGGCCTGATTGGTGGAGTGCTGAAGAGATGATTGTCCTTCTTGATGGTCCTCCCATCTCCACAGAGGAACTCTGGAGCTCTGTCAGACTGACCATCAGTTTCTTGTTCACTTCCCTGACCAAGGCCCTTCTCCCCCTATTGCTCAGTTTGGCTGGGCGGCCAGCTCTAGGAAGAGTATATAGACAGGTGTGTGCCTATCCAAATGATGTCCAATCAATTGAATTTACCACAGGTGGACTCCAATCAAGTTGTAGAAACATCTCAAGGATGATCAATGGAAACAGGATGCACCTGAGCTCAATTTCGAGTCTTACAGGAAAGGGTCTGAATACTTGTGTAAATAAGGTATTTCTGTTTTTATTTTTTATAAATTTGACAGGATTTCTTAAAACCTGTTTTCGCTTTGTCATTATGGGATATTGTGATGTCATTATGGGGTATTGTGATGTCATTATGGGGTATTGTGATGTCATTACGGGGTATTGTGATGTCATTATGGGGTATTGTGATGTCATTATGGGGTATTGTGTGTAGATTGATGAGGATTTGTTTTTATTTAATCAATTTTAGAATAAGGTTGTAACGTAACAGAATGTGGAAAAGGTCAAGGGGTCTGAATACTTTCTGAATGCAATGCATATGTAACTGTATAGACACAAGCCTTTTGGGAATAGAATGGCATTTGGATCAAATCAAATTGCATTCATAAAGTCCACAGTTTACAGCAGACACAGTCTAGACAACCTATGAGATATAGAGTCTAGACAACATTACCTTATGACATATAGAGTCTAGACAACATTACCTTCAGGTCACACCTTATGACATATAGAGTCTAGACAACATTACCTTCAGGACACAAACTATAACATATAGAGTCTAGACAACATTACCTTCAGGTCAAACCCTATGACATATAGAGTCTAGACAACATTACCTTCAGGTCACACCCTATGACATATAGAGTCTAGACAACATTACCTTCAGGTCAAACCCTATGACATATAGAGTCTAGACAACATTACCTTCAGGACACACCCTATGACATATAGAGTCTAGACAACATTACCTTCAGGTCAAACCCTATGACATATAGAGTCTAGACAACATTACCTTCAGGACACACCCTATGACATATAGAGTCTAGACAACATTACCTTCATAACACACCCTATGACATATAGAGTCTAGACAACATTACCTTATGACATATAGAGTCTAGACAACATTACCTTATGACAAATAGAGTCTAGACAACATTACCTTCAGGACACAACCTATAACATATAGAGTCTAGACAACATTACCTTCAGGTCAAACCCTATGACATATAGAGTCTAGACAACATTACCTTCAGGACACACCCTATGACATATCGAGTCTAGACAACATTACCTTCAGGTCAAACCCTATGACATATAGAGTCTAGACAACATTACCTTCAGGTCAAACCCTATGACATATAGAGTCTAGACAACATTACCTTATGACAAATAGAGTCTAGACAACATTACCTTCAGGTCACACCCTATGACATATAGAGTCTAGACAACATTACCTTGTGACATATAGAGACTAGACAACATTACCTTGTGACATATAGAGAGAGTCTAGACAACATTACCTTGTGACATATAGAGTCTAGACAACTTCAGGTATTTTAACAAGCCTAACACATTGGTAAATCTAAGCGCAGGCAGTACGTTCATTGGTGTGTTAGAGATATTTTTGCTATTTTCACGATCTCAATTATTGGCGCACTTGCTGGCTTTGGCGCGAAAGGGCTTGGTTTTGATGAATAAACAGGTTGTGGGTGTCTCGAGGCTTGGCCCCTCACTGAAATGCAATGGTTCATTGGATCAGTGTAAAACTTTGCACATACACTGCTGCCATCTAGTGGGCAAAATCTAAATTGCGCCTGTGCTGGAATAATACATTATGGGCCTTTCTCTTATATTTCAGAGATGATGGTACAAAAAAATACCAAAAAACTGTTGTTTTTTTCTTTTACCAGATCTAATGTGTTATATTTTCCTACATTCATTTCACATTTCCACAAACTTCAAAGTGTTTCCTTTCAAATGGTATCAATAATATCCATATCCTTGCTTTAGGTCCTGAGCTACAGGAAGTTAGTTATCCTAGAGTCTAGACAGCGTCTTACCTTCAAGTCTTGCTCCAGGGCCCTCAGTAGCTCTCCGTCTACCTCTCCGGTCTGAGCGAACCGCATCCTCTTCCTCTCCGCCTTCCTCAGACGGTACTGGAGAATCCGGCAGTTCTTATTGGCTCGCTCCAGCTCGCGACGCATGTCCTGCAGCTGGCACGCGTCCTCTTCGTAGAACGTGTCTCTCATCTCGTCCATCTCCGCTCTCATCTCCTCTATCTCAGTCTAATGGGAACGAATGAGAGAGAGAGAGAAAGATGGAGAGGGACACAGCAATTAGAGGAATCAATTCAACATTATATAGGCAACAGCAAAAGTGTTAGGCCCTATAGGGGCACAGGGGCACGTGCCCCTCAGATTTGTGCTGTTTAAATTGGATTTTTTAAAGAATTAATAAAAATGTGTACACATGATTTATTATTATTATTATTTATTTATCTATTTTATTTATCTATTTTATTTATTATTATTATTATTATTATTATTATTTATTTATCTATTTTATTTATCTATTTTATTTATTATTATTATTATTATTTATTTATCTATTTTATTGATTATTATTATTATTATTTATTTATCTATTTTATTTATTTATTATTATTATTATTATTTATTTATCTATTTTATTTATTATTATTATTATTATTTATTTATCTATTTTATTTATTATTATTATTATTATTTATTTATCTATTTTATTTATTTATTATTATTATTATTTATTTATCTATTTTATTTATTATTATTATTATTATTATTATTATTTATTTATCTATTTTATTTATTATTATTATTATTATTATTATTATTATTTATTTATCTATTTTATTTATTATTATTATTATTATTATTATTATTTATTTATCTATTTTATTTATTTATTATTATTATTATTTATTTATCTATTTTATTTATTATTATTATTATTATTATTATTTATTTATCTATTTTATTTATTATTATTATTATTATTATTATTTATTTATCTATTTTATTTATTATTATTATTATTATTATTATTATTATTTATTTATCTATTTTATTTATTTATTATTATTATTATTTATTTATCTATTTTATTTATTATTATTATTATTATTATTATTATTATTTATTTATCTATTTTATTTATTATTATTATTATTATTTATTTATCTATTTTATTTATTATTATTTATTTATCTATTTTATTTATTATTATTATTATTATTTATTTATCTATTTTATTTATTTATTATTATTATTTATCTATTTTATTTAGCTAGCCCAGATCTCCCAACCTCATAACTACCATGTAGCCATTTTCAGGCTATAAAGTTAGAGTAGCTAGCTTGTCTAACTATCTTAGCTGGCATGCCTGCTGGTAAAGGTTGGTAGACTTTAGAAAATCAAGCAATAACTAAATGTACTGAATAAGACTCACATTCCTTTCAATCTTCTACCAAGATTTGAGCAGAGATGCAGAAAAGCATATTTAGTTTCTTTGAAAAAAGAACCACCAGTCAGGAGGATACAGACACAAGAGGTACACATAGATATGCAGAACAAAGACACATTTTGGACATAGAATTAAGCATAATGATTATGGCTCTAGATTGCTGGAAAAAGCTGTTTCAGATGTTTGAAAAATGCAAAATTCTCCAATTTATGGACAGGGGCATAGCCCCTCTCCGGAACCCCCCCAGCCATCCTCATGTACTTTCTGCCCCTCAGATTTTGGGGGTGCATGACGCCCCTGGGTAACAGGTTAAAGCTGCTAAAACATGCTGCTATTTAAACCCATACAGATGTGACAGTGGCAGACATATAGACATACCTTTAGTTCATCGTTTTCATCCTCTAGTTTCTCTATCTCCTCCTGAAATAGCTGGTCGGGCTCAGGTACCGGTTCGGGCTCGTTAACGATGGCCTCAGGAGAGAGATCCGCCGTTTCCATGACCGGCTCCGGGGGAGACGGTGTCTTCGCCTTCATCTTTCCTCCTCCTTTCTTTAAGCTTTTATTCAGGTGAAACTGGATCAGCTCCGACTGCAAACATCCCTCTCTCCAGAAGCCAGGGCCGCAGCCCACACTGCTCTTGCCGGAGCTCTTTTTGTTACCGGTCGCTGTGCTGCTAGCCTCGCCTTCTCCTCCCCTTCCTCTCGGGTTATTGTTCTTCAATTTAGGAGATTTGGATGAACAAGGCTGATCAGAAACAACCCGTGTCGTATCCCCCTTCAAACACGATATATCAGTACAACGCGAGTCTTCAGACGGACTACTGCACTCCTCTGCCGCTCCTCTGCCGCTCCCAGCCGCCGCCGCCGCCCTGGTCAACGTATGGATTTCAGCACCATCGGACTGGACAGGGGCCGCGCCTGCCGCGCTTGCCGCGCCTTTGGAAGAAGAAGACAGTCTGTCTTTGCTGGTTGCCGTGGAGACCGGGGAGCTGCCACGGTTGCCTCTCCCTCCTCCGCACTGCTTTGACGTGATGATCTTTGACGGAGTGCTGCTTTTCGGTGTCTCTTTACATCCAATGTCTTTGCCGCCAGCCGGGGAGGAAGCGCGCTGTTGCTGCTGCTGCTTTCTGTTGCTATTGTCTAGCTGGCTGCGGGAGTCGGCAGCGCCGCCCGAGGCAGGGTTCATGGTGTCATACAGAGAGGATGGACGTTCAGTTCAATAGCCTAGTCTACATCCACATCACATCACCCAGACAGTCCCTTCCTGCGCTGTGTTCTTCTGTCTGAAAAATAATCCAGTGAACACATCGTTATTTTAAGTACGAATGCAAAGAACAAGAAGCCGAGAAGCCGGTGGTGATTTGCTTTCACGCGTTTCTTGAAAGTAGACTCAAGTAGGCTAAACGAGAGGCCACTCTATTTTGAGAGGTGTTTAAATATAGAGCATATTTGAAATTAATATTCTATGTAAAGCGCACCTTCATAACAACACTGGCCCAATCCACCCACAATAAGGTTGCAGTAGAAGTAAACCATCTAAATCCAGCATTTGCATCTCCCAACACCATCAGACTAGGCTACTAGCCGGCACGGCATCTCCCAACACCATCAGACTAGGCTACTAGCCGGCACGGCATCTCCCAACACCATCAGACTAGGCTACTAGCCGGCACGGCATCTCCCAACACCATCAGACTAGGCTACTAGCCGGCACGGCATCTCCCAACACCATCAGACTAGGCTACTAGCCGGCACGGCATCTCCCAACACCATCAGACTAGGCTACTAGCCGGCACGGCATCTCCCAACACCATCAGACTAGGCTACTAGCCGGCACGGCATCTCCCAACACCATCAGACTAGGCTACTAGCCGGCACGGCATCTCCCAACACCATCAGACTAGGCTACTAGCCGGCACGGCATCTCCCAACACCATCAGACTAGGCTACTAGCCGGCACGGCATCTCCCAACACCATCAGACTAGGCTACTAGCCGGCACGGCATCTCCCAACACCATCAGACTAGGCTACTAGCCGGCACGGCATCTCCCAACACCATCAGACTAGGCTACTAGCCGGCACGGCATCTCCCAACACCATCAGACTAGGCTACTAGCCAGCACGGCATCTCCCAACACCATCAGACTAGGCTACTAGCCGGCACGGCATCTCCCAACACCATCAGACTAGGCTACTAGCCGGCACGGCATCTCCCAACACCATCAGACTAGGCTACTAGCCGGCACGGCATCTCCCAACACCATCAGACTAGGCTACTAGCCGGCACGGCATCTCCCAACACCATCAGACTAGGCTACTAGCCGGCACGGCATCTCCCAACACCATCAGACTAGGCTACTAGCCGGCACGGCATCTCCCAACACCATCAGACTAGGCTACTAGCCGGCACGGCATCTCCCAACACCATCAGACTAGGCTACTAGCCGGCACGGCATCTCCCAACACCATCAGACTAGGCTACTAGCCGGCACGGCATCTCCCAACACCATCAGACTAGGCTACTAGCCGGCACGGCATCTCCCAACACCATCAGACTAGGCTACTAGCCAGCACGGCATCTCCCAACACCATCAGACTAGGCTACTAGCCGGCACGGCATCTCCCAACACCATCAGACTAGGCTACTAGCCGGCACGGCATCTCCCAACACCATCAGACTAGGCTACTAGCCGGCACGGCATCTCCCAACACCATCAGACTAGGCTACTAGCCAGCACGGCATCTCCCAACACCATCAGACTAGGCTACTAGCCGGCACGGCATCTCCCAACACCATCAGACTAGGCTACTAGCCGGCACGGCATCTCCCAACACCATCAGACTAGGCTACTAGCCGGCACGGCATCTCCCAACACCATCAGACTAGGCTACTAGCCGGCACGGCATCTCCCAACACCATCAGACTAGGCTACTAGCCGGCACGGCATCTCCCAACACCATCAGACTAGGCTACTAGCCAGCACGGCATCTCCCAACACCATCAGACTAGGCTACTAGCCGGCACGGCATCTCCCAACACCATCAGACTAGGCTACTAGCCGGCACGGCATCTCCCAACACCATCAGACTAGGCTACTAGCCGGCACGGCATCTCCCAACACCATCAGACTAGGCTACTAGCCGGCACGGCATCTCCCAACACCATCAGACTAGGCTACTAGCCGGCACGGCATCTCCCAACACCATCAGACTAGGCTACTAGCCGGCACGGCATCTCCCAACACCATCAGACTAGGCTACTAGCCGGCACGGCATCTCCCAACACCATCAGACTAGGCTACTAGCCGGCACGCGCGCAGGGAATGGCTGCAGTAATTGGAAATCTCATCAGCCAATTAAATTGCACTAGACTGAAGCATGTGTCCAGCCATTCTACTGTAGATCTCTCTCTCTCTCTCTCTCTCTCTCTCTCTCTCTCTCTCTCTCTCTCTCTCTCTCTCTCTCTCTCTCTCTCTCTCTCTCTCTCGCTCTCTCTCTCTCTCTCTCGCTCTCTCTCTCTCTCTCTCTCTCTCTCGCTCTCTCTCTCTCTCTCTCGCTCTCTCTCTCTCTCTCTCTCTCTCTCTCTCTCTCTCTCTCTCTCCCTCCCTCTCCCCTTCCCCCCCCCCCCCCCCTCTCTCTCTCGCTCTCTCTCTTTTAAAGACAGGATTCTTCGGAGCCCTGACCTCTAGAAGTAAACATCGTCGAGAGGCTCGAGGGAAAGTGTTTTGAATATCTGTCCGGCTCGTGGCAGTCATTCCACTCCTGCCGTCCGACACGTCCGATGAGACATTACTCAACCGGATGGAATGGATAAACCCGCATATAAAGGAGCGAGCGACAGAAAAAAAGAGTCAATCTACACGATGCGAGCGCTGTTGTACACTCAATAGTTGAATACCGTGTAGAAGTCGATGGTCAGCCTAGTGTGTAGTCTAAATAGAGGTGAGTTTCCGACAGAAACCACACACACTGGGTCTAACGAGCATCAAGATTCAAATTGATTGACACAATTAAAACCCTTTGTCCTCTCTAAGCACAAAAATATATTGATGTTATTCGTACAAGTAGAGTTCTTGTTAACCAATGAAAACAATGAATATCATTTAAAGGGCATCTTACCAGCAGTATCCCGGCGACAGTGATGGGGAGGAGGAGACTTCCCCTCCTCTGAATCTCTGAGCGCACGGTCCCAACCACCAATGAAACTGTTTCAATGTACAGTACATTACGTCACCTCGGGGAGGGGCGCACAAAGAGACTAACCGGAAGATGAAGTTGGAAGTGCTTAGTTGGCACCTGGCAGGACTCATGATGATATACACAAATAATGCATTCACTGAATGAAAGATTTATGGCACCATAATTGGTGATAATGCCACCAAAACTACCTTGTTGATTTAAAGATTGTCAGAGAGAGAGAGAGATAGAGAGATAGAGAGAGAGGCAGTCATATCAGAGGCTTTTGATGGTGGATAAACAAGGGGGTATCCTTCCTTGAACATGTGGTTCCTGTCTACAACCAGTTGTATGGTTTGTTAAAATGTGAAATCTATTGGTTTTGGTTTGGTGTACATTTAAACATCATTCTGTTGCCATGCAGTTGGAAGGAGGCATAGTCTATCACTCTACCTCTGTGTTTCAAAACAAGCTGAGTACCAAAGACATCCAGCCAACATTGTCACTTTCCATTTATTCCCGACTTGTCACTGAGACTCTCTCTCTCTCTCTCTCTCTCTCTCTCTCTCTCTCTCTCTCTCTCTCTCTCTCTCTGTCTCTGTCTCTCTCTCTCTCTCTCTCTCTGTCTCTGTCTCTGTCTCTGTCTCTCTCTGTCTCTGTCTCTGTCTCTGTCTCTGTCTCTCTCTGTCTCTGTCTCTGTCTCTCTCTCTCTCTCTCTCTCTCTTTCTCTGTCTCTCTGTCTCTCTCTCTCTCTCTCTGTCTCTCGCTCTCTCTCTCTCTCTCTGTCTCTCTCTCTCTCTCTTTCTCTGTCTCTCTGTCTCTCTCTCTCTCTCTCTGCCTCAAGCTGTGTTGTGAAACTGTTTCACAGGAGCCTGGAGACCGTCAGAGTTAAGAGAACGAGGGGGGGTACTTTTTGAACAGAGCTACGGGACAGAGACTGTCAAACGCTCTCACCCTCCTCACACTAACTGGGGTTATCTCTCACCCTCCTCACACTGACTGGGGTTATCTCCCACCCTCCTCACACTGACTGGAGTTATCTCCCACCCTCCTCACACTGACTGGGGTTATCTCTCACCCTCCTCACACTGACTGGGGTTATCTCTCACCCTCCTCACACTGACTGGGGTTATCTCTCACCCTCCTCACACTAACTGGGGTTATCTCTCACCCTCCTCACACTAACTGGGGTTATCTCTCACCCTCCTCACACTAACGGGTTATCTCTCACTGGGTTATCTCTCACCCTCCTCACACTAACTGGGGTTCTCTCTCACTGGGGTTATCTCTCACCCTCCTCACACTAACTGGGGTTATCTCTCACCCCCCTCACACTAACTGGGGTTATCTCTCACTGGGGTTATCTCTCACCCTCCTCACACTAACTGGGGTTCTCTCTCACTGGGGTTATCTCTCACCCTCCTCACACTAACTGGGGTTATCTCTCACCCTCCTCACACTAACTGGGGTTATCTCTCACCCCCCTCACACTAACTGGGGTTATCTCTCACTGGGGTTATCTCTCACCCTCCTCACACTAACTGGGGTTATCTCTCACCCCCCTCACACTAACTAGGGTGTGTAGTCTCCAGAGAGTAGGTCTCTATATCTTCCTCTCCTCTCCCCCAACCTCCTCCCCCTCCTCCTCTCCTCTCCTCCCCCACCTCTCCCCCCTCTCCACCCATCTTCCCCTCTTCCTCTCCTCTCCACCCATCTTCCCCTCTTCCTCTCCTCTCCACCCCAACCTCCTCCCCCAACTTTTCCTCCCCCACCTCTCCCACCTCTCCACCCATCTTCCCCCCTTCCTCTCCTCTCCCCCAACCTCCTCCCCCTCTTCCTCTCCTCCCATCCTCCCCCTCTTCCTCTCCTCTCCCCCAACCTCCCCCCCTCCTCTCCACCCATCTTCCCCTCTTCTTCTCCTCTCCCCCAACCTCCTCCCCCTCTTCCTCTCCTCCCATCCTCCCCACTTCCTCTCCTCTCCCCCCAACCTCCTCCCCCTTTTCCTCTCCTCCCATCCTCCCCTCTTCCTCTCCTCTCCCCCCAACCTCCCCCTCCTCCTCTCCACCCATCTTCCACTCTTCCTCTCCTCTCCCCCCAACCTCCTCCCCCTCCTCTCCACTCCCATACCCTCCCTGTCAACTGTGAGGACCTTACTATGACAGATGTCTACATCCCTGCAGGGCCCATCCTCCCCTCTTCCTCTCCTCTCCCCCCAACCTCCTCCCCCTTTTCCTCTCCTCCCATCTTCCCCTCTTCCTCTCCTCTCCCCCCATCCTCCCCCTCCTCCTCTCCACCCATCTTCCCCTCTTCCTCTCCTCTCCCCCCAACCTCCTCCACCTCCTCCCCCACCTCTCCGCTCCCATACCCTCCCTGTCAACTATGACAGATGTCTACATCCCTGCAGGGCCCATCCTCCCCTCAAATGAAATCCACTCAACATTAAATGAACCCTTGAACATGTCTCCTGTATCTTCCTGTTATCCAATCAACCCTGTTCAGCCTCTATATTCTGCATCCTCAAATAGTGAAAAGTTGATTACATGTTATCCATTGTCCAGTTATTATTCCAACTTTGATGTCTTATAAGCAATACGTAGAAAAATGTATAGGCCTAAAAATTAGATGAGATTTAGCCGGATGAAATAGAAACTCCTGTAGTAGATCCTTTAACTCCAGTCTGATCCTGTAAATATAGTCTGATCCTGTAACTCCAGTCTGATCCTGAGGTATCCTGTAAATATAGTCTGATCCCGTAAATATAGTCTGATCCTGTAACTCCAGTCTGATCCTGTAAATATAGTCTGATCCCGTAAATATAGTCTGAACCTGTAACTCCAGTCTGATCCTGTAACTCCAGTCTGATCCTGTAACTCCAGTCTGATCCTGTAAATATAGTCTGATCCTGTAAACATAGTCTGATCGTGAGGTATTGTGTATCTCTAGTCTGATTCTGAGGTATTGTGTAACTCTAGTCTGATCCTGAGGTATTGTGTATCTCTAGTCTGATCCTGAGGTATTGTGTATCTCTAGTCTGATCCTGTATCTCTAGTCTGATTCTATAACTCTAGTCTGATCCTGAGGTATTGTGTAACTCTAGTCTGATCCTGAGGTATTGTGTAACTCTAGTCTGATCCTGAGGTATTGTGTATCTCTAGTCTGATCCTGAGGTATTGTGTAACTCTAGTCTGATCCTGAGGTATTGTGTATCTCTAGTCTGATCCTGAGGTATTGTGTATCTCTAGTCTGATCCTGTATCTCTAGTCTGATTCTATAACTCTAGTCTGATCCTGAGGTATTGTGTAACTCTAGTCTGATCCTGAGGTATTGTGTATCTCTAGTCTGATCCTGAGGTATTGTGTATCTCTAGTCTGATCCTGAGGTATTGTGTAACTCTAGTCTGATCCTGAGGTATTGTGTATCTCTAGTCTGATCCTGAGGTATTGTGTATCTCTAGTCTGATCCTGTATCTCTAGTCTGATCCTGAAGTATTGTGTATCTCTAGTCTGATCCTGAGGTATTGTGTAACTCTAGTCTGATCCTGAGGTATTGTGTAACTCTAGTCTGATCCTGAGGTATTGTGTAACTCTAGTCTGATCCTGAGGTATTGTGTATCTCTAGTCTGATCCTGAGGTATTGTGTAACTCTAGTCTGATCCTGAGGTATTGTGTATCTCTAGTCTGATCCTGTATCTCTAGTCTGATCCTGAAGTATTGTGTATCTCTAGTCTGATCCTGAGGTATTGTGTAACTCTAGTCTGATTCTATAACTCTAGTCTGATCCTGAGGTATTGTGTAACTCTAGTCTGATCCTGAGGTATTGTGTATCTCTAGTCTGATCCTGAGGTATTGTGTATCTCTAGTCTGATCCTGAGGTATTGTGTATCTCTAGTCTGATCCTGAGGTATTGTGTAACTCTAGTCTGATCCTGAGGTATTGTGTATCTCTAGTCTGATCCTGAGGTATTGTGTAACTCTAGTCTGATCCTGAGGTATTGTGTAACTCTAGTCTGATCCTGAGGTATTGTGTAACTCTAGTCTGATCCTGAGGTATTGTGTATCTCTAGTCTGGTCCTGAGGTATTGTGTAACTCTAGTCTGATTCTATAACTCTAGTCTGATCCTGAGGTATTGTGTAACCACGGGCCGGTGTACGGTTACCATGGAAACCTTTGTCTCCGTGAAGGAAGCGTGGGGCTGAGGAAGAAGGATGCTGATTGGTCCTTGGGGCCCCTGATCAGTGACACGAAGGAGTAGGTGACCTCCTGGACCACACATCTATTAAACAGCTAGGCTGCATCCCCAATGGGACACTATTCTCTTCATAGGGCACTAGAAGCACCCATTGGGCTCTGGTCAAAAGTAGGGCACTATGTAGGGAATAGGATGCCATTTAAACACTCTTCTATTTCCTCACTGACTGCAGTGTCAACATCTCCTCTGAAATCACAAGCATTTTTCACTAAACCCACAATAACATCTGCTAAATATGTGTATGTTACCAATTTACCCTACTGTTAGACAGTGAGGACTAACCCCTGACTGGTCACTGCTCTACACAGGTTAGATACTGGACTGGACTAGAGTTACACAATACCTCAGGATCAGACTAGAGTTATAGAATCAGACTAGAGATACACAATACCTCAGGATCAGACTAGAGATACACAATACCTCAGGATCAGACTAGAGTTATAGAATCAGACTATTGTGTAACTCTAGTCTGATCCTGAGGTATTGTGTATCTCTAGTCTGATTCTATAACTCTAGTCTGATCCTGAGGTATTGTGTAACTCTAGTCTGATCCTGAGGTATTGTGTAACTCTAGTCTGATCCTGAGGTATTGTGTAACTCTAGTCTGATCCTGAGGTATTGTGTAACTCTAGTCTGATCCTGAGGTATTGTGTAACTCTAGTCTGATCCTGAGGTATTGTGTATCTCTAGTCTGATCCTGAGGTATTGTGTATCTCTAGTCTGATCCTGAGGTATTGTGTATCTCTAGTCTGATCCTGAGGTATTGTGTATCTCTAGTCTGATCCTGAGGTATTGTGTAACTCTAGTCTGATCCTGAGGTATTGTGTAACTCTAGTCTGATCCTGAGGTATTGTGTATCTCTAGTCTGATCCTGAGGTATTGTGTATCTCTAGTCTGATCCTGAGGTATTGTGTAACTCTAGTCTGATCCTGAGGTATTGTGTAACTCTAGTCTGATCCTGAGGTATTGTGTAACTCTAGTCTGATCCTGTATCTCTAGTCTGATCCTGAGGTATTGTGTATCTCTAGTCTGATCCTGAGGTATTGTGTACCTCTAGTCTGATCCTGAGGTATTGTGTATCTCTAGTCTGATCCTGAGGTATTGTGTATCTCTAGTCTGATCCTGAGGTATTGTGTATCTCTAGTCTGATCCTGTATCTCTAGTCTGATCCTGAGGTATTGTGTATCTCTAGTCTGATCCTGAGGTATTGTGTATCTCTAGTCTGATCCTGAGGTATTGTGTATCTCTAGTCTGATCCTAAGGTATTGTGTATCTCTAGTCTGATCCTGAGGTATTGTGTAACTCTAGTCTGATCCTGAGGTATTGTGTAACTCTAGTCTGATCCTGAGGTATTGTGTATCTCTAGTCTGATCCTAAGGTATTGTGTATCTCTAGTCTGATTCTATAACTCTAGTCTGATCCTGAGGTATTGTGTATCTCTAGTCTGATCCTGAGGTATTGTGTATCTCTAGTCTGATCCTGAGGTATTGTGTATCTCTAGTCTGATCCTGAGGTATTGTGTAACTCTAGTCTGATCCTGAGGTATTGTGTAACTCTAGTCTGATCCTGAGGTATTGTATATCTCTAGTCTGATCCTGTATCTCTAGTCTGATCCTGAGGTATTGTGTAACTCTAGTCTGATCCTGAGGTATTGTGTAACTCTAGTCTGATCCTGAGGTATTGTGTATCTCTAGTCTGATCCTGAGGTATTGTGTAACTCTAGTCTGATTCTATAACTCTAGTCTGATCCTGAGGTATTGTGTATCTCTAGTCTGATCCTGAGGTATTGTGTAACTCTAGTCTGATCCTGAGGTATTGTGTATCTCTAGTCTGATTCTATAACTCTAGTCTGATCCTGAGGTATTGTGTATCTCTAGTCTGATCCTGAGGTATTGTGTATCTCTAGTCTGATCCTGAGGTATTGTGTATCTCTAGTCTGATCCTGAGGTATTGTGTAACTCTAGTCTGATCCTGAGGTATTGTGTAACTCTAGTCTGATCCTGAGGTATTGTATATCTCTAGTCTGATCCTGTATCTCTAGTCTGATCCTGAGGTATTGTGTAACTCTAGTCTGATCCTGAGGTATTGTGTAACTCTAGTCTGATCCTGAGGTATTGTGTATCTCTAGTCTGATCCTGAGGTATTGTGTAACTCTAGTCTGATTCTATAACTCTAGTCTGATCCTGAGGTATTGTGTATCTCTAGTCTGATCCTGAGGTATTGTGTAACTCTAGTCTGATCCTGAGGTATTGTGTAACTCTAGTCTGATCCTGTATCTCTAGTCTGATCCTGAGGTATTGTGTATCTCTAGTCTGATCCTGAGGTATTGTGTATCTCTAGTCTGATCCTGAGGTATTGTGTAACTTGTCTGATCCTGAGGTATTGTGTATCTCTAGTCTGATTCTGAGGTATTGTGTAACTGCAGTCTGAAGGACAGCTGTATCAGCATGGGAGGACATCACAGACAGAGAGGGAGAAACACACACACACACACACACACACACACACACACACACACACACACACACACACACACACACACACACACAGAGAGACAGAGAGAGACAGGGGCAGACTTGATTGATTTGGAGGCCCCAGACAGAGGGCAGTCTAAGGGCCCCCCTATAATGGGTTTTACATTAAAACTTCAATTAATTGCGCAGGAATTTTTAAATCCCCGAACACAACAGGCACTTATTAGAGACAGGCTTCTGTCTGAGCCAGGCGTCTATTAAGTTTGCTAATTTAAGTAGTTAATTGTTTAAATTCCAGCATTCACTTCCAGTATTAATACATTTCTTCATTTCCTGCACTAAAGTGTTATCGGTTACACACTGTGTCACATATCTTTGGACTTAGTTATGCCTCTATTTAGATTTATTTTCAACTTTTCCTTGACATGACAACTATTCTCCTCTTTGACTGTGCATTTTCGTCAGTTCTTACTTTCGCCACTAGAGGGCGATCAGCCGATTTCTAGGGGTCTGTACTCCCTGTTTTTGTGCTTGCCAGTTAGCTAGCAGTTCTCAGCTGTTAGCATCCAATGGCTAGCAGTTATCTGCTGTTAGCATCCAATGGCTAGCAGTTCTCAGCTATTAGCAGCCAATGGCTAGCAGTTATCTGCCGTTGGCAGCCAATGGCTAGCAGTTATCTGCTGTTAGCAGCCAATAGCTAGTAGTTATCTGCTGTCAGCAGCCAATGGCTAGCAGTTATCTGCTTTTAGCAGCCAATGGATAGCAGTTTCTTACTGTTGATAAAATGGATGATTGCCATAATTTTTAGAGTCGTTACTGAATTATTAAATCTAACAAATCAAACATTAAACCTAATAAACAATTCAAGGTAAAGCATGGCAACCTCGTAAACAATTCATGGTAATGCATGTGTAACCATTGTGAAACGGCTAACTAGTTAGCGGTGGTGCGCGCTAATAGTGTTTCAATCGGTGACATCACCCGCTCTGAGACCTTGAGGTAGTAGTTCCCCCTTTGCTCTGCAAGGGCCATGGCTTTTGTGGCGCGATGGGTAACGATGCTTCGTGGGTGACTGTTGTTGAGAGGTGTGCAGAGGGTCCCTGGTTCGAGCCCGGGTATGGGGCGAGTGGGACGGAAGTTGAACTGTTACACATGGTAACCTCGTAAACAATTCATTTAGACTCAGCGGATATTTGAAACAGGCTGTTATGTGCTGAAATGTGTGACGGCCGCCCGGCTGTTAAAAGGGACAGGCGGCCTTTTGAGATTCGGTGTTTAATTGAAGTTTTACGGTAATTGAAGTTTTACGGTAATTGAACTTTTACGGTAATTGAACTGTAAAAATGTATTACCTTTAAATGTGCCATAAACACAACCAGACGTGATGTTTTCATCTGATTGTCAAACAAATCACTTCAAAAAGAAGGTTACCTTCGCACGTTCATCCCCAAATACTGTGGCCTCATTAACCTGGGCACAGTGGCCAGGCAAAACCTCCCAGTAGTGTGAAGTACTTCAGTAAAAATACTATAAAGTACTATAAAGTACTACTTAAGTAGTGTTTTGGCGTATCTGTACTTTACTATTTATTTTTTTGACATCTTTTACTTTACTACATTCGTAAAGAAAATAATATACTTTTTTACTCCGTACATTTTCCCCTGACACCCAAAAGTACTTGTTACGTTTTGAATGCTTAGCAGGACAGGACATGGTCCAATTCACACACTTATCAGCGATGAGCTGAGCAGCCCTTGACAGCCTGATCGTAGGTCCGCCACGGGAGAGAGGGAGAGACAGAGAGGCCTTGATTAACTCACATCCCCAAAAATAATACTATCACCTTGTTTCACCCTGCCCTGTGTCAACCTCCTCCTCCTCCCCCTCTCTGTCAACCTCCCCCTCCTCCCCTCTCTGTCAACCTCCTCCTCCTCCCCCCTCTGTCAACCTCCTCCTCCTCCCCCCTCTGTCAACCTCCCCCTCCTCCCCCCTCTGTCAACCTCCCCCTCCTCCCCCCTGTGTCAACCTCCTCCTCCTCCCCTCTCTGTCAACCTCCCCCTCCTCCCCCCTCTGTCAACCTCCCCCTCCTCCCCTCTCTGTCAACCTCCCCCTCCTCCCCCCTCTGTCAACCTCCCCCTCCTCCCCCCTCTGTCAACCTCCCCCTCCTCCTTCCCCAACACCAGCACAATGACCTCATGCCCAGACTCATCCAGACTGCTTGCATTGTTGTAAATCTGAAGAGTCATCTGAGACTGCATCCTTCATGTTTATTCATGGTTTGTGTAGCGTGTCTGGGGCCCAGACACCAATAGGTGAGGATCATGAAAAAATGCTACGCGATTAATGAAGCAATTAATGAAGCTGTGGGGTAGGAGGAGCTACAGATTCTAGAGCTACTGCTTCGTAATAGGACATCCTGTAGGCTAAGGAAAAACGCCACAAGAATACTTACGTTTACATCGATCCAATTTAATCCGATTTTCTGAGAGATAAATCAACTGTATGTATCTGACTTATTACTGGGTCTCTACTGCTCTGTTCTCCTCTCCCTGATAATTTCAGGCAGGCATATAGATGAACACCTGTCTGCTCTAGCCTGGCCCTGAAGGAGGCCCCTCCTCCTTGTGTGAGGGAGGAGACAAAGGGGGCGGAGGGAACAATGGAGGCATAGAAATTCTCCTTAATTAGTCCTCTGGACCATCCAATAACAGGAACTAGGACAGATATTTGAGACTTTTTTTTTTATAAAGAGACGTTTCTACGTGCCTAAATAGTCTGAGGAAGAAGCACAGATGAATGTGAGGCCAGGGAATCTTCTCTCTGTATCCGAGGAGATGTTGAGACTGCAGTCAGTGAGGAAATGTAGGAGCCTGAAGGGGAGAAGCTTGTTAAAATTACAGCTGTCATGTATTGAGTTATAAAGTATTATTGTACTGGGTAACAGAATGACAAAGAACCTTCATCTCCTTCTCTGGCAATACAAACACCCACCTCTCTTGTCTAGTAGTGCATGACCACACACACACACACACACACATACATATATATATATATATATATACACACACACACACACACACACACACACACACACACACACACACACACACACACACACACACACACACACACACACACACACACACATCCAACTGTGTGGGGGGCCCTCACAGATTACAGAAGAGGGTTGTGTGTGTATGCGTACGTGTGTGTGTGTGTGTGTGTGTGTGGTAGGAAGGTGTGAGAGGCACGCTCAGTTTAATTTAGAACCACGGGCCGGTGTACGGTTACCATGGAAACCTTTGTCTCCGTGAAGGAAGCGTGGGGCTGAGGAAGAAGGATGCTGATTGGTCCTTGGGGCTCCTGATCAGTGACACGAAGGAGTAGGTGACCTCCTGGACCACACATCTATTAAACAGCTAGGCTGCATCCCCAAATGGGACCCTATTCCCTTTATAGGGTACTAGATGCACCCATTGGGCTCTGGTCAAAAGTAGGGCACTATGTAGGGAATAGGCTGCCATTTAAAACACTCTTCTATTTCCTCACTGACTGCAGTGTCAACATCTCCTCTGAAAGCACAAGCATTTTTCACTAAACCCACAATAACATCTGCTAAAGATGTGTATGTGACCAATTTACCCTACTGTTAGACAGTGAGGACTAACCCCTGACTGGTCACTGCTCTACACAGGTTAGATACTGGACTGGACTAGATAGGAGATAGAAACATGGTGGACATACAGGTTAGATACTGGACTGGACTGGACTGGACTGGATAGGAGATAGAAACATGGTGGACATACAGGTTAGATACTGGACTGGACTAGATAGGAGATAGAAACATGGTGGACATACAGGTTAGATACTGAACTGGACTGGACTAGATAGGAGATAGAAACATGGTGGACATACAGGTTAGATACTGGACTGGACTAGATAGGAGATAGAAACATGGTGGACATACAGGTTAGATACTGGACTGGACTGGACTAGATAGGAGATAGAAACATGGTGGACATACAGGTTAGATACTGGACTGGACTAGATAGGAGACAGAAACATGGTGGACATACAGGTTAGATACTGGACTGGACTGGACTAGATAGGAGATAGAAACATGGTGGACATACAGGTTAGATACTGGACTGGACTAGATAGGAGATAGAAACATGGTGGACATACAGGTTAGATACTGGACTGGACTGGACTAGATAGGAGAAAGAAACATGGTGGACATACAGGTTAGATACTGAACTGGACTGGACTAGATAGGAGATAGAAACATGGTGGACATACAGGTTAGATACTGGACTGGACTAGATAGGAGATAGAAACATGGTGGACATACAGGTTAGATACTGGACTGGACTGGACTAGATAGGAGATAGAAACATGGTGGACATACAGGTTAGATACTGGACTGGACTAGATAGGAGACAGAAACATGGTGGACATACAGGTTAGATACTGGACTGGACTGGACTAGATAGGAGATAGAAACATGGTGGACATACAGGTTAGATACTGGACTGGACTAGATAGGAGATAGAAACATGGTGGACATACAGGTTAGATACTGGACTGGACTGGACTAGATAGGAGATAGAAACATGGTGGACATACAGGTTAGATACTGGACTGGACTGGACTAGATAGGAGAAAGAACCATGGTGGACATACAGGTTAGATACTGGACTGGACTAGATAGGAGATAGAAACATGGTGGACATACAGGTTAGATACTGGACTGGACTAGATAGGAGATAGAAACATGGTGGACATACAGGTTAGATACTGGACTGGACTGGACTGGACTGGATAGGAGATAGAAACATGGTGGACATACAGGTTAGATACTGGACTAGACTGGACTAGATAGGAGAAAGAACCATGGTGGACATACAGGTTAGATACTGGACTGGACTGGACTAGATAGGAGATAGAAACATGGTGGACATACAGGTTAGATACTGGACTGGACTGGACTAGATAGGAGACAGAAACATGGTGGACATACAGGTTAGATACTGGACTGGACTAGATAGGAGACAGAAACATGGTGGACATACAGGTTAGATACTGGACTGGACTAGATAGGAGATAGAAACATGGTGGACATACAGGTTAGATACTGGACTGGACTGGATAGGAGATAGAAACATGGTGGACATACAGGTTAGATACTGGACTGGACTAGATAGGAGACAGAAACATGGTGGACATACAGGTTAGATACTGGACTGGACTGGACTAGATAGGAGACAGAAACATGGTGGACATACAGGTTAGATACTGGACTGGACTGGAGACAGAAACATGGTGGACATACAGGTTAGATATTGACAAGTCTCTGGAGTGTAAACCCCATTCTTCTCTCGAGCTGGAGACTTTAAAACATTGTTCTGTTCTAATGACCACTGCGCCCTCTGGTGTTCACTTGGTAGAATGTCAAGGCATTCTACTCAGAATGACCACTACGCCCTCTGGTGTTCACTTGGAAGAATGACAAGGCATTCTCCTCAGAATGACCACTACGCCCTCTGGTGTTCACTTGGTAGAATGACAAGGCATTCTCCTCAGAATGACCAAGCCTCAACATGACCTTGGTCCAGAGAGCAGTGACGATTTACACCCTCCATTCCTGTCCCCCGAGCAGTAATAAATTCGCAGACATACATTACAATATATTTTTAAATGGCTGAAGGAGAGACAACACATACTGTATGTACAGGCATTCTGTTTATTTTGTATCTGTGAGTTTTGAAATAAGTCATGATCATTTTGAAAAGAAAGAACGTGCAAGAGAAATGTCTGCTCATCATTCAGTTGGGAACTTTTCCGCCCCCCCCCCCCCCCCCCAAAAAGCACAAAATGTACAAAATCACACAGCGTTTAATATATACAACACGCAATAATATACAAATTAAAAAAAGTCTTCAAGAACACAGACAAGCACTTTGCCATTCAGACGAAGAAAACAACTATTTATATTTAAGACAGGAACAATAAAAATCAATAAAAAAACAAGAAATAACGTTATTATTACATGACGTGTGATACCATGGTTGAATTTGCTGCTCTTAGAGTAGACTGCGTCGCGTTGTACTCTACACGTGTCACGGTTAGGTAGAGCACGCGGTCCTTCAGTAGCAGTATATACAGTACGCTAACTAAACACATTGACCAGCTGATATTGCCTAAACAGCGTATCAAATCAATCCAGCAATCGATCATTCGATGTGATTGGTTGATAAAACAGCGTCTCCCAGTTGACTAGTTGTTTGATTTGCCCTGAAATTCCATAGCAGCGTCTTCACAGTTACTGTATGTCTGCTTGGCTCTGCTCAACAGCTCCACGTTCACTGAGTAAGACAACTAGTGATATTGTATGTGGAGGCAACCAGGACAGAACAGTGAAATAAAAAAAACAAGAAAACATTTCGGACAAAATTCCACTGTCTCTAACCGAATGTCACTTCTAGATTCCACTGTCTCTTCTAGATTCCACTGTCTCTGAATGTCACTTCTAGATTCCACAGTCTCTAACCGAATGTCGCTTCTAGATTCCACTGTCTCTAACTGAATGTCGCTTCTAGATTCCAGTCTCTAACTGAATGTCGCTTCTAGATTCCACTGTCTCTAACTGAATGTCGCTTCTAGATTCCACGGACTCTAACCGAATGTCACTTCTAGATTCCACGGTCTCTAACCAAATGTCACTTCTAGATTCCACTGTCTCTAACCGAATGTCACTTCTAGATTCCACGGTCTCTAACCGAATGTCTCTTCTAGATTCCACTGTCTCTAACTGAATGTCTCTTCTAGATTCCACTGTCTCAAACCGAATGTCACTTCTAGATTCCACTGTCTCAAACCGAATGTCATTTCTAGATTCCACGGTCTCTAACCGAATGTCACTTCTAGATTCCACTGTCTCTAACTGAATGTCACTTCTAGATTCCACTGTCTCTAACTGAATGTCACTTCTAGATTCCACGGTCTCTAACCGAATGTCACTTCTAGATTCCACTGTCTCTAACTGAATGTCACTTCTAGATTCCACTGTCTCTAACTGAATGTCACTTCTAGATTCCACTGTCTCTAACTGAATGTCACTTCTAGATTCCACTCTCTAACCGAATGTCACTTCTAGATTCCACGGTCTCTAACCGAATGTCACTTCTAGATTCCACTGTCTCTAACCGAATGTCACTTCTAGATTCCACGGTCTCTAACCGAATGTGTCTTCTAGATTCCACTGTCTCTAACTGAATGTCTCTTCTAGATTCCACTGTCTCAAACCAAATGTCACTTCTAGATTCCACTGTCTCAAACCGAATGTCACTTCTAGATTCCACGGTCTCTAACCGAATGTCACTTCTAGATTCCACTGTCTCTAACTGAATGTCACTTCTAGATTCCACTGTCTCTAACTGAATGTCACTTCTAGATTCCACTCTCTAACCGAATGTCACTTCTAGATTCCACTGTCTCTAACCGAATGTCACTTCTAGATTCCACTGTCTCTAACCGAATGTCTCTTCTAGATTCCACTGTCTCTAACTGAATGTCACTTCTAGATTCCACTGTCTCTAACCGAATGTCACTTCTAGATTCCACTGTCTCTAACCGAATGTCACTTCTAGATTCCACTGTCTCTAACCGAATGTCACTTCTAGATTCCACTGTCTCTAACTGAATGTCACTTCTAGATTCCATTGTCTCTAACTGAATGTCACTTCTAGATTCCACTGTCTCTAACCGAATGTCGCTTCTAGATTCCGCTGTCTCTAACCGAATGTCACTTCTAGATTCCACTGTCTCTAACCGAATGTCACTTCTAGATTCCACTGTCTCTAACCGAATGTCGCTTCTAGATTCCGCTGTCTCTAACCGAATGTCACTTCTAGATTCCACGGTCTCTAACTGAATGTCACTTCTAGATTCCGCTGTCTCTAACTGAATGTCACTTCTAATAATAATGAGTGATGCTTTTTATTAGCATGTACAGTAAGTAAACAAGTCTAACTGGCCAAGTTGTAATTGGATAAAGCTTAGCTTGCATTTCAAGAGCTCCATTTTTTTTTAATGCAATCTCAACATGTGGCTAGGATTGCCAACAGCTGAGTCTGTCTTATTGAGAAAAATGAACCATTACATCATGTATGGGGCATGTAAACTGACCGATCTCTATCTCTTTCTCTCTGCTTATGGCAACAGTGTGGGTGGGCTGAAGAATTCAATGGCCTACCTCACATAATATGAATCAACAAATCTGGACAAAGGACAAAAATGACAGTATGAGTAAGTCATATTCTTTAAAAGGCATACGTACACAATCAATGTTTGAACTATGTGTGTGTGTGGTGTGTTCCTGTCTCTAGATAGCAGTGTAACTGTTACCAGTGGGTTAGCTAGCTACACACCAGTGAATCAGCTAGCTACAAACCAGTGGGTTAGCTAACTACAAACCAGTGGGTTAGCTAGCTACACCCCAGTGAATCAGCTAGCTACAAACCAGTGGGTTAGCTAGCTACAAACCAGTGGGTTAGCTAGCTACACCCCAGTGAATCAGCTAGCTACAAACCAGTGGGTTAGCTAGCTACAAACCAGTGGGTTAGCTAGCTACAAACCAGTGGGTTAGCTAGATACAAACCAATGGGTTAGCTAGCTACAAACCAGGGAATCGGCTAGCTACACACCAATGAATCAGCTAGCTACAAACTAGTGAATCAACGAGTTAGCTAGCTACAAACCAGTGGGTTAGTTAGCTACAAACCAATGAATCAGCTAGCTAAACACCAGTAAATCAGCTAGCTACAAACCAGGGGGTTAGCTAGCTACAAACCAGTGAGTTAACTAGCTACAAACCAGTCGGTTAGCTAGCTACACACCAGTGGGTTAGCTAGCTACAAACCAGTCGGTTAGCTAGCTACAAACCAGTCTGTTAGCTAGCTACACACCAGTGGGTTAGCTAGCTACAAACCAGTCGGTCAGCTAGCTACAAACCAGTCGGTCAGCTAGCTACAACCCAGTCGGTCAGCTAGCTACAAACCAGTCGGTCAGCTAGCTACAAGCCAGTCGGTCAGCTAGCTACAAACCAGTCGGTCAGCTAGCTACAAACCAGTCTGTTAGCTAGCTACAAACCAGTCGGTCAGCTAGCTACAAACCAGTCGGTCAGCTAGCTACAAACCAGTCGGTCAGCTAGCTACAAACCAGTCGGTCAGCTAGCTACAAACCAGTCGGTCAGCTAGCTACAAACCAGTCGGTCAGCTAGCTACAAGCCAGTCGGTCAGCTAGCTACAAACCAGTCGGTCAGCTAGCTACAACCCAGTCGGTCAGCTAGCTACAAACCAGTCGGTCAGCTAGCTACAAGCCAGTCGGTCAGCTAGCTACAAACCAGTCGGTCAGCTAGCTACAAACCAGTCTGTTAGCTAGCTACAAACCAGTCGGTCAGCTAGCTACAAACCAGTCGGTCAGCTAGCTACAAACCAGTCGGTCAGCTAGCTACAAACCAGTCGGTCAGCTAGCTACAAACCAGTCGGTCAGCTAGCTACAAGCCAGTCGGTCAGCTAGCTACAAACCAGTCGGTCAGCTAGCTACAAACCAGTCTGTTAGCTAGCTACAAACCAGTCGGTTAGCTAGCTACAAACCAGTCGGTCAGCTAGCTACAAACCAGTCGGTCAGCTAGCTACAAACCAGTCGGTTAGCTAGCTACAAACCTCAACACTGCAGTACAGAGAGAGAACATGTTGAGGTTATTGTTTTCCAGACCAGAAACTACTGAACGTTGGATTAGTTGTAACGACGGTCACCTTGGACACGTCGCGACCTCTTGCCAGGGTTGGGGTTATTTCCCTTTCAATTCAGCCAAACGCAGAAAGTTAACAGAAATTCTAATTCCAATCAAAGCCAATGAGGAAAATTTGAAATTTTGAACGTCATTAGATTGACTGAATTGAAATGGAATTGACTCCAGCCTCTTACCACACCTTCACCTACAAGTCATGTGCTGTATAGGGAATAGGGTGCTATGTGGGAGGTATAATAAGATCAAACAGCAAGGCTTGTTAGTGCCAGCCTCCTTCAGCCCTACACCCCTCCCCTCCGTCTAATCCCTCTTGGCCCTCCCCTTCCTCTTTCTCCTTCCATTCCCGTTGTCCACCCCCGACGACCTCTCCTTTGCCTCCACCTTGCCCCCCACCCCCACCGCTCCGTTCCCCAGTCCCTTGGACAGCCCGTTGGAGACCCCGTTGTTAGACAGAGCCTTGGCGGCCTTGGGCTCCCTGGGTTGGCGCGGCGTGCGGCGGTACGTCTGGTAGTAGAAGTTACCGAACAGGGCGATGAAGGTGAGGGCGTAGCAGATAAGGGCATAGTGCATCCAGTGGGGAAACTCACAGTCCATGTAGAGGGACAGAGCAGTGTGACCAATGGTAACATGGAACTGGACCTGAGGTAGAGACGGAGGGAGGGATCAGTTGAAACCTTATTATATTACAGGGCCTTCTGGGAAAGTAACATGGAACTGGACCTGAGGTAGAGATGGAGGGAGGGATCAGTTGAAATTATATTACAGGGCCTTCTGGGAAAGAAACATGGAACTGGACCTGAGGTAGAGATGGAGGGAGGGATCAGTTCAAACCTTATTATATTACAGTAACATGGAACTGGACCTGAGGTAGAGACGGAGGGAGGGATCAGTTGAAATTATATTACAGGGCCTTCTGGGAAAGAAACATGGAACTGGACCTGAGGTAGAGATGGAGGGAGGGATCAGTTCAAACCTTATTATATTACAGTAACATGGAACTGGACCTGAGGTAGAGACGGAGGGAGGGATCAGTTGAAATTATATTACAGGGCCTTCTGGGAAAGAAACATGGAACTGGACCTGAGGTAGAGATGGAGGGAGGGATCAGTTCAAACCTTATTATATTACAGTAACATGGAACTGGACCTGAGGTAGAGATGGAGGGAGGGTTCAGTTGAAACCTATTATCTTCAGACCCCTTGACTTTTAACACATTTTGTTACGTTACAGCCTTATTCTAAAATGGATTAAATAAAAAAAACATGTTCCTTATCAATCTATACACAATGCCCCACAGTGACATCACAATACCCCATAATGACATCACAATACCCCATAGTGACATCACAATACCCCATAGTGACATACAGTATATCACAAAAGTGAGTACACCCCTCACATTTTTTTAAAAATATTTGAGTATATCTTTTCATGTGACAACACTGAAGAAAGGACACTTTGCTACAATGTAAAGTAGTGAGTGTACAGCTTGTATAACAGTGTAAATTTGCTGTCCTCTCAAAATAACTCAACACACAGACATTAATGTCTAAACTGCTGGCATTTTCCGTAGAGCTCAGAGACAGGGTTGTGTCGAGGAACAGATCTGGGGAAGGGTAACAAAAAATGTCTGGAAGGTCTGCAAGAACACAGTGGCCTCCATCATTCTTAAATGGAAGATGTTTGGAACCACCAAGACTCTTCTTAGAACTGGCCACCCGGCCAAACTGAGCAATCGGGGGAGAAGGGCCTTGGTCAGGGAAGTGACCAAGAAACTGATGATCACTCTGACAGAGCTCCAGAGTTCCTCTGTGGAGATGGGAGAACCTTCCAGAAGGACAACCATCTCTGCAGCACTCCACCAATCAGGCCTTTATGGTAGAGTGGCTAGACGGAAGCCACTCCTCAGTAAAAAGGCACATGACAGCCCGCTTGGAGTTTCCTAAAAGGCACCTAAAGGACTCTCAGACCATGAGAAACAAGATTCCCTGGTCTGATGAAACCAAGATTGAACTCTTTGGCCTGAATGCCAAGCGTCACGTCTGGAGGAAACCTGGCACCATCCCTACGGTGAAGCATGGTGGTGGCAGCATCATGCTGTGGGGATGTTTTTCAGCTGCAGGGACTGGGAGACTAGTCAGGATCGAGATGAACGGAGCAAAGTACAAAGAGATCCTTGATGAAAACCTGCTCCAGAGCACTCAAGACCACAGACTGGGGAGAAGGTTCACCTTCCAACAGGACAACGTCCCTAAGCACACAGATAAGACAATGCAGGAGTGGCTTCGGGACAAGTCTCTGAATGTCCTTGAGTGGCCCAGCCAGAGCCCGGACTTGAACCCGACCGAACATCTATGGAGAGACCTGAAAATAGCTGTGCAGCGACGCTCCCCATCCAACCTGACAAGAGCTGGAGAGGATCTGCAGAGAAGAATGGGAGAAACTCCCCAAATACAGGTGTGCCATATTTCCGTTAAAATATATATATACATTTTCAAAAATGTCTAAAAACCTCTTTTTGCTTTGTCATCATGAGATATTGTGAGTAGATTGATGAGTCGGGGAAAAAAACATTGTAACAAAATGCTGAATAAGTCAAGGGGGGCTCTGTACTGTACAACAGGGCTATTCAACTGTGGACATGTAGAAGGCAATCTGAGGGAAGAAGATGAAACACAACCTTTCTGGCTTTCATGATCTCTCCAGGGTAGAGAAGAAGACCAGCTGGTTTTCATGATCTCTCCAGGGTAGAGAAGAAGACCAGCTGGTTTTCATGATCTCTCCAGGTAGAGAAGAAGACCAGATGGTTTTCATGATCTCTCCAGGGTAGAGAAGATGACCAGCTGGTTTTCATGATCTCTCCAGGTAGAGAAGAAGACCAGCTGGTTTTCATGATCTCTCCAGGTAGAGAAGAAGACCAGCTGGTTTTCATGATCTCTCCAGGTAGAGAAGAAGACCAGCTGGTTTTCATGATCTCTCCAGGTAGAGAAGATGACCAGCTGGTTTTCATGATCTCTCCAGGTAGAGAAGATGACCAGCTGGTTTTCATGATCTCTCCAGGTAGAGAAGATGACCAGCTGGTTTTCATGATCTCTCCAGGTAGAGAAGATGACCAGCTGGTTTTCATGATCTCTCCAGGGTAGAGAAGATGACCAGCTGGTTTTCATGATCTCTCCAGGTAGAGAAGATGACCAGCTGGTTTTCATGATCTCTCCAGGTAGAGAAGAAGAACAGCTTCTGCCTTCGAGGTTCATTAACTGAATAGTCCAGCAACCCAGTAGTTATGATATGACATAATGCCATGACTGACTTACTGTAAATCCATCTGAATCAAGTTAGACTGACTTACTGTAAATCCATCAGAATCAAGTTAGACAGACTTACTGTAAATCCATCAGAATCAAGTTAGACAGACTTAACTGTAAATCAATCTGAATCAAGTTAGACTGACTTACTGTAAATCCATCAGAATCAAGTTAGACTGACTTACTGTAAATCCATCTGAATCAAGTTAGACTGACTTACTGTAAATCCATCTGAATCAAGTAAGACTGACTTACTGTAAATCCATCTGAATCAAGTTAGACTGACTTTACTGTAAATCCATCTGAATCAAGTTAGGCTGACTTTACTGTAAATCCATCTGAATCAAGTTACTGTAAACGGATCTCTTACCATCTGGATGACAGTCAGGTACTTCTTCCACCACAGGTACTTCTGGATCTTGGGTCCAAAGGAGGCCAGCCCATAGTACAGATACATCAGGACATGGATGGCTGCGTTCATGTGTGCACCAAAGAATGCTGCAAAGGAGGGAGGGGGGGGGGAACCCATCAGATAATGTGATGAGGTCCATTACCAAATTACCAATAACGCATGAATTTCTAATAAGGGAACGTTCCTGCATCGGCTACAGTTCAACGCAGAAGAAGAGATTCCTTTTTTCTAAAAAAGGAAGTTGCTGGTTAAGTATATAAAAACAGACAAGTAGAGGGGATACTCACACTGTCCGCCAGCGACCCAAAGGAAGTTGCTGGTTAAGTATATAAAAACAGATAAGTAGAGGGGATACTCACACTGTCCTCCAGCGACCCAAAGGAAGTTGCTGGTTAAGTATATAAAAACAGACAAGTAGAGGGGATACTCACACTGTCCTCCAGCGACCCAAAGGAAGTTGCTGGTTAAGTATATAAAAACAGATAAGTAGAGGGGATACTCACACTGTCCGCCAGCGACCCAGAGGAAGTTGCTGGTTAAGTATATAAAAACAGACAAGTAGAGGGGATACTCACACTGTCCTCCAGCGACCCAAAGGAAGTTGCTGGTTAAGTATATAAAAACAGATAAGTAGAGGGGATACTCACACTGTCCTCCAGCGACCCAAAGGAAGTTGCTGGTTAAGTATATAAAAACAGACAGGTAGAGGGGATACTCACACTGTCCTCCAGCGACCCAAAGGAAGTTGCTGGGTTAAGTATATAAAAACAGACAGGTAGAGGGGATACTCACACTGTCCTCCAGCGACCCAGAGGAAGTTGCTGGGTTAAGTATATAAAAACAGATAAGTAGAGGGGATACTCACACTGTCCTCCAGCGACCCAGAGGAAGTTGCTGGGTTAAGTATATAAAAACAGACAAGTAGAGGGGATACTCACACTGTCCGCCAGCGACCCAAAGGAAGTTGCTGGGTTAAGTATATAAAAACAGACAAGTAGAGGGGATACTCACACTGTCCGCCAGCGACCCAAAGGAAGTTGCTGGTTAAGTATATAAAAACAGACAAGTAGAGGGGATACTCACACTGTCCTCCAGCGACCCAAAGGAAGTTGCTGGTTAAGTATATAAAAACAGACAAGTAGAGGGGATACTCACACTGTCCGCCAGCGACCCAAAGGAAGTTGCTGGTTAAGTATATAAAAACAGACAAGTAGAGGGGATACTCACACTGTCCTCCAGCGACCCAAAGGAAGTTGCTGGTTAAGTATATAAAAACAGACAAGTAGAGGGGATACTCACACTGTCCTCCAGCGACCCAAAGGAAGTTGCTGGTTAAGTATATAAAAACAGACAAGTAGAGGGGATACTCACACTGTCCTCCAGCGACCCAAAGGAAGTTGCTGGGTTAAGTATATAAAAACAGACAAGTAGAGGGGATACTCACACTGTCCGCCAGCGACCCAAAGGAAGTTGCTGGGTTAAGTATATAAAAACAGACAAGTAGAGGGGATACTCACACTGTCCGCCAGCGACCCGAAGGAAGTTGCTGGGTTAAGTATATAAAAACAGACAAGTAGAGGGGATACTCACACTGTCCGCCAGCGACCCAAAGGAAGTTGCTGGGTTAAGTATATAAAAACAGACAAGTAGAGGGGATACTCACACTGTCCGCCAGCGACCCGAAGGAAGTTGCTGGGTTAAGTATATAAAAACAGACAAGTAGAGGGGATACTCACACTGTCCTCCAGCGACCCAAAGGAAGTTGCTGGTTAAGTATATAAAAACAGACAAGTAGAGGGGATACTCACACTGTCCGCCAGCGACCCAAAGGAAGTTGCTGGTTAAGTATATAAAAACAGACAAGTAGAGGGGATACTCACACTGTCCGCCAGCGACCCAAAGGAAGTTGCTGGGTTAAGTATATAAAAACAGACAAGTAGAGGGGATACTCACACTGTCCGCCAGCGACCCAAAGGAAGTTGCTGGTTAAGTATATAAAAACAGACAAGTAGAGGGGATACTCACACTGTCCGCCAGCGACCCAAAGGAAGTTGCTGGGTTAAGTATATAAAAACAGACAAGTAGAGGGGATACTCACACTGTCCGCCAGCGACCCAAAGGAAGTTGCTGGGTTAAGTATATAAAAACAGACAAGTAGAGGGGATACTCACACTGTCCGCCAGCGACCCAAAGGAAGTTGCTGGGTTAAGTAAAACAGACAAGTAGAGGGGATACTCACACTGTTCGCCAGCGACCCAAAGGAAGTTGCTGGGTTAAGTATATAAAAACAGACAAGTAGAGGGGATACTCACACTGTCCGCCAGCGACCCAGAGGAAGTTGCTGGGTTAAGTATATAAAAACAGACAAGTAGAGGGGATACTCACACTGTCCGCCAGCGACCCAAAGGAAGTTGCTGGGTTAAGTATATAAAAACAGACAAGTAGAGGGGATACTCACACTGTCCGCCAGCGACCCAAAGGAAGTTGCTGGGTTAAGTATATAAAAACAGACAAGTAGAGGGGATACTCACACTGTCCGCCAGCGACCCAAAGGAAGTTGCTGGTTAAGTATATAAAAACAGACAAGTAGAGGGGATACTCACACTGTCCGCCAGCGACCCAAAGGAAGTTGCTGGTTAAGTATATAAAAACAGACAAGTAGAGGGGATACTCACACTGTCCTCCAGCGACCCAAAGGAAGTTGCTGGTTAAGTATATAAAAACAGACAAGTAGAGGGGATACTCACACTGTCCGCCAGCGACCCAAAGGAAGTTGCTGGGTTAAGTATATAAAAACAGACAAGTAGAGGGGATACTCACACTGTCCGCCAGCGACCCAAAGGAAGTTGCTGGTTAAGTATATAAAAACAGACAAGTAGAGGGGATACTCACACTGTCCGCCAGCGACCCAAAGGAAGTTGCTGGGTTAAGTATATAAAAACAGACAAGTAGAGGGGATACTCACACTGTCCGCCAGCGACCCAAAGGAAGTTGCTGGTTAAGTATATAAAAACAGACAAGTAGAGGGGATACTCACACTGTCCGCCAGCGACCCAAAGGAAGTTGCTGGTTAAGTATATAAAAACAGACAAGTAGAGGGGATACTCACACTGTCCTCCAGCGACCCAAAGGAAGTTGCTGGGTTAAGTATATAAAAACAGATAAGTAGATGGGATACTCACACTGTCCACCAGCGACCCAAAGGAAGTTGCTGGGTTAAGTATATAAAAACAGATAAGTAGAGGGGATACTCACACTGTCCTCCAGCGACCCAAAGGAAGTTGCTGGTTAAGTAAAACAGACGAGTAGATGGGATACTCACACTGTTCGCCAGCGACCCAAAGGAAGTTGCTGGGTTAAGTATATAAAAACAGATAAGTAGAGGGGATACTCACACTGTCCGCCAGCGACCCAAAGGAAGTTGCTGGTTAAGTATTTTTTTTAAACAGATAAGTAGAGGGGATACTCACACTGTCCGCCAGCGACCCAAAGGAAGTTGCTGGTTAAGTATATAAAAACAGATAAGTAGAGGGGATACTCACACTGTCCTCCAGCGACCCAAAGGAAGTTGCTGGGTTAAGTATATAAAAACAGATACGTAGAGGGGATACTCACACTGTCCTCCAGCGACCCAAAGGAAGTTGCTGGGTTAAGTATATAAAAACAGACGAGTAGAGGGGATACTCACACTGTCCTCCAGCGACCCAAAGGAGGTTGCTGGGTTAAGTATATAAAAACAGATAAGTAGAGGGGATACTCACACTGTCCGCCAGCGACCCAAAGGAAGTTGCTGGTTAAGTATTTTTTTTAAACAGATAAGTAGAGGGGATACTCACACTGTCCGCCAGCGACCCAAAGGAAGTTGCTGGTTAAGTATATAAAAACAGATAAGTAGAGGGGATACTCACACTGTCCTCCAGCGACCCAAAGGAAGTTGCTGGGTTAAGTA